>NW_024704759.1:418360-469263 GCF_018977255.1 Callorhinchus milii
AACACACCCCACACAACACACACACCTAAAACACCCCACACTCCCCTGCCCCCACATAAACACCCCCACACACAACCACACACACCCCCACCACAACAACCCCACACACACCCCCACACAAACACACCCACACACCCCACCACACAAGCACACCCACACCCCCCCCACACAAGCACACCCACAACACTCCCCCACACAAACACACCCACACACCCCCCCACACAAACACCCCACAAACACCCCCCCAACACAAACACACACCCACACAAACACACCCACACACCCCCACACAAACACACCCACACACCCCCCCCACACTCTTCCCCACAAACACCCCCCCCACACACAAACACACACCCACACAACACACCCCACACGCCCCCCCCACAAACACACCCACACACCCCCCCACACTCTTCCCATAAACACCCCCCACACACCCCCACACAAACACCCACAGCCCCCCACACAGAGCACAACCCCCACAAACACCCACACCTCCACCCGCACACACAGACACCCACAAAACACCCACAAAGCCCCCCCACACACACAGCCACACCCCCACCTACACCCCCCACAAACACCCATATAGCCCCACACCCCCCCACTCACATCCCCCACAAACACCCACACACAAACACCCACCCACACCCTCCACACACACACAACCCCCAACCCCCCAAACAACCCCCACCCACACACCCATTCCCCACACCCCCAGTGTATAAAACAAATTAAAAGTTTCACAACTTTTTACTTTTCTATATAAAAAACCTCATCCCCAATTTTTTCCCGCCTCTCCCGCAAAATAACACGATTTGTTTTCTGAAAGAAAACGTGTAGGAGCACAGGAACAGGAGGAGGCCATTCAGCCTCTCGAGCCTGTTGTGCCTTTCTATAAGATCATGCTGATCCGTACCTTGAATTTTATATTATTAAAAGGTTCAGACAGTGTCTGTCATCCCACAAATCACCTCCTTGCTATATCCTGACACAGTGATGAGGGGTTGGAATCTGGGACATTGATTGGGGTCAACAATTGCCCTCTTTATTTTTGTGAGCTACAGGTTCCCCCACACACACAACACACACAACCTCAGCCACATTAATGGAATTTCTCTCTCCCTGGGTCCTGGCCAACAATCACCCAACGTTACAAAATTGGTGACTCATTCACGGGTGTTTGTGGGACGTCCTGTGCGCAAATGGCTGCCACATTTCGCCCACAAAATATACAGCCACTACATTTTATAATATATTCTGTGAAGCACTTTGAGACGTCTCCAGGATGCGATAAGGAGCTATATCAAATGCAAGGATTATTATTATTATAATTAAACTGAATCATGTTCCACAAACAGGCATGTAGGTTGCCCTGCCACCCCCCCCCCCCCCCCCGCCACCCCCAAGTGACCTGTTTCCACAACCAAAACCAGGCCCCAAATCGTCAACTGGTCAGATGCTGTCGCTGCCTCATAGCTTCACAGGGGAGGGATAGGAGATAATGTTGGAGGCACAGAGAGAGCCTATCATTTTTGATCAGAGCTGGTTTATTAACGAGAAATTATTGGAATCAGTTCAAAGGTTTTTGCCTGAGATAGCAGCCACTGAGACAGTCGGGTGATGGTGGTGGAGGGGGCACAAGACCAGGCGGACTGACACTGGTGACCACAGAGACGACATTTCTTTGTAGAGTCCTGTAGCTCAGTGGTTAGAGCACTCGCCTCACAAGTGAGAGGACCTGGATTTGATTCCGGGCAGGGCAAAACATTAGGCAAGTTTCCTTACATCACACGCCTTTGTTTACCAGCAGTAACTAAGAAGTCGGCTGTCAGTCAATTGGCGGAAAGTGATAAAATGTTATATCAAATGCAAGGAAGAGGGAGGTTAAAGACCGTGAAGGGAGTTAAAGATGTGGACCAGGATCTTGAACTGTATCCTCTGTGTGATGGGAAGCCAGTGGAGCCGGGCGAGGATGGGGGTGATAGGGTCATGGAGCCTTGTGTGGGAGAGGACACGGGCTGCAGAGTTATTTCTGGATGATCTGCAGCCTGTGGAGGGAGGAGTTGGGGAGGCCGACAAGCAGGAAGTTTGTGTAGTCGACCCTTAATGTAATGAATGCGTGGATGAGGGTCTTGGTGGCTTGCGGTGTGAGGCATGTGGCGGAGCCGAGCAATGGTGGGGAAAGGCAGAGCGGGTCATGGTAGGGATGTGGGGAATGAAGGACATTTGAGGGTCGAACAGGACCCTGAGGTTCAGTATTGGCTCCATAAGGTTTATAGTGCATCCATGACGGGTGACGGAGCCAAGCAGGAGGGCCTTGGTCATGTTGACATTCAACTGGAGGATACTATATCAAATGCAAGGATAATAATAACAATAATAATAATGTTTGTTTTCATCCAGAACTTGATGTCCAACAGGCAGTCTGTCTGGACAGCAGTGGGTCCTGAAGTCGAGGATGGAGGCAGAAAGATAGAGTTGGGTGTCATCCGCATACATGTGGAAGTTGACGCCATGTCTTTGGATGATGTCACCAAGAGGGGGCATGTCAATTTTGAAGAGAAGGGGACAAGGACAGAGCCCTGAGGAACGCTGCACAAGACGGTGTGGGGGCTAGAGGAGAAACAACAACAAATTACATTTGTATAGCAGCCATCACATCAGAAAGACATCCCAGGGCGATGGACAGTCAGGGGTTTTTGGACCCGAGCTGGGAGTTGGGGTCAGGAGGGGTGAAGTGCAGGGGGTGGGGGGTGGGTGTTGGAGGGTGGCTGAAGGCACGGTCGAAGAGGAAGGTCTTTAGACGGGACTTGAAGGAGGCAAGAGAGGGGTGAAGCAGAGGGCTTGCGGGATAGAGTTCCACAGTGTGGGGGCAGAGATGTCGAATGCCCGACCACCAGTGGTGGGGTGGGAAGTGCGGGAGACCTGAAGCAGCCGGTGTCTGCTGAGCGGAGGAAGCGGGCAGGCTGATGTGAGATTAGGAGGTAGAGGGGTGCAAAGCCGTGGAGGGCTTTGAAGGTGAGAACAAGGGTTTTGTACTCGATTCTCTGATGGATGGGGGTCCAGTGGAGCCGGACAAGAACGGTGGTGATTGGTTTGGGGGACCTAATGCGGGAGAGGACACGAGCTGCAGAGCTTTGAATAATCTGCAGCTTGTGGAGGGAAGTGTTGGGAAGCCCAGCGAGCAGGCAGTTGGCATAGTCAAGTCGGAACGCGGTGAAAGAGGAGATCAGTGTCTCGGCGGCCTGCAGGTAAAGGCAGAGGCAGAGTGGAATCTCAGCAGAACCGCGAGCAATTCTTCCATTAGGCTTAATTTTGGATGTTATTAAAGTTTCTTTCTTTAAAAAAATGCCGAAAAATGGCTTCAAATTAACACTGAATATAAGATCCACTCAGTTTTTGCATCTGAAATTTTAAAGACAAACTAGTGTCACAGGCCATGTAATACAGGAGTCCTGTAGCTCAGTGGTTAGAGCACTCGCCTTGCAAGCGACACATGGGTTCAATTGCAGGCAGGGCAAAACCTTGGGCAAGTTTCCTTACTCCAGACACCAAAACAATAATAAAATGGTCATTTTCAATCTACAACTGTTTGTGGGACATTGCTGTGCGCAATTGGCTGCCGCGTTCGCCCACAAATATACAGTCAATTCACTTTACAGTCTATTCTGTGAAGGGCTTTGAGATGTCGAGAAGACGTAAAAAGTGCTATATCAAATGCAAGGATTATTATTATTATAATACTTTGGCCAGAAAGGTGTGAGAATCACAGTGTCCATAGGCCGAGTGGGGGGAGGGAGGGGTCTTTATTGCTGTCCCGTGCCTCTCACTGCTTGAGAGTTTGTGTCCCACAAACAGTCGTAGATTGAGTAACCACATTATTTTTATATATATTTTATTTATATATATATATATATATATATATATCAGGCTCTTCTCACAGCTAAATCCTGGTCGCTGTGTCGGCCTGTGGCTTCCTGAGGGAGAAATATCACAGACATTATTAACAGGTGAAAATCTGGAGGGGATTAACTGGAGGGATCTAATATGTACAAATAGCAGGTGGGTGTATAAATAATGCACATTCCCAGCACAGTGTTCAAAAAGGATGTCATATGCTGTTGACAAGAGGCCAGTGTGAAAGATTCAGGTCCAAGCAGAGACTCGCACATAGAGTGAGAGACAGACTTTTTTGGGGGGTCAGCTGGGTGTCTGCCTGCTACTTGTCCATCTTGTCCGGGTAGGGCTTTGTCTTGCAGGGTTAACAGGAGTGGGGGTGGGGGCGTGATGGGTGGGGTGTGGGGGCACAGGGCATGGTATGGGATGGGGGGGCAGTGCGTGTGGGCAGCACACAGCGGTGTGGTTAATCTCACGCTCTTGTACGGCAGGAATCCTGAGAAGGTTCAGCCAATAAGGGGAGGTGTGGGGAAGATGGCAGTGTCTGTGATCATAGCCCTGACTGGTTTGCCCCTCCCTCCCCCAGGGCAGTGAGTAGTTGTAGCCCTCCCCACTGTGCTGTGGCTGAGATCAGTGACCCACACTCTCGGGCTGTTGGCTAAGATCAGGTGTGGGCCGTGTTAGTACCATTTACTGCTCGACTATGACTATTTTTGCTCTTGTGGTGGGGACAGTAATCCACTGGCCACTAGTCCTGGTCTGGTCTGCACTGCCTCCTCGTGGCTCTCAGAGAACCTCCGCCCTCAACACCCAACATGTTTGAATTGTCAGCAGCCCCAGTGAGGAAGGGAGCGAGGGATGGAGGATAGGGAGCGAGGGATGGAGGATAGGCAGCCAGGTTCCCAACTGATGGCGAGAATGAAGTAAGGAAACTTGACCAAGCAACTCTCCAAACAAACACAATCCAAGACTGTTTGTGGGACACTGACTGCTGTGCACAATTAGCTGTCACATTTCACCCATATTCACTTTGCAGTATATCCTGTCAAACGCTTTGAGACGTCGCAACGACGTGATAAGGCGCTGTATCAAATGGAAATATTATTATTCAAAACCTGTCCCAAGACCCTCCACTTCAACCGTGCCTTAGATCACCCTTATCCCTACCCTTCCTGTCCTCCACCCCTCCTGATCCCAACCATCAGCTCGGGTGAAGATCAGACTGTCCAGCGTCTCGCAATGTCCTCCTGATGCGAAAGGCGCTGTGTAAATGTATGTATTATTATTATGTATTATTCCTCACCTTGACCCTGGGCTTGGAGGCAGTAACACTGCAGGGAATAAAGCCACTGAAACCAGACACTGCTTTACTTTAATTTCTTTATTTAAAGTCAAGTGTCAAAATATAAAAGCTACCGAAAAGTTATATTCCAACCCGTGAAATCAGACTGAAGTCTAAGATTCCTGCCTCTTTAATCTCGGATTTTAGAATCGGCAGGGGGAGGGGGGAAATGGGGGGGGGACATGGGGGGGGGGGGGACATGGGGGGAGGGGGGGACATGGGGGGGAGGGGGGGACATGGGGGGGGAGGGGGGACAGGGGGGAGGGGGGGACATGGGGGGGAGGGGGGACATGGGGGTGGAGGGGGACATGAGGAGGGGGGCAAGGAGAGGAGGGTAACAATGATGCAGCCATCAGCTATCCCACCACAACCTCCTAACAGCCCCCATCCCACAGCACTTTACAGGATGTGACGCACTGACTGACAGCTTGAGGTGATAATCAACAGGCGACAGGCACAGCGCCCACCGACTGAGGATTCCCTCAGCTCAGAGCAGTCAGTGCAGACCAGACATTTACTGTTAATTACCGGGAAATGTTAATACAATGTAAAGAGCAGTAAACCAACCCCAAGAAACAACCAACCTGGGTAGTTAGTGACTTAACCATTAATGTCATGTTGAATAGAGGCCGTGGGTGTGTGCATGTGTGTGTGTGTGGGATGGTGGCATGTGGGTGGGTGGGTTGGTGAGTGGGCATCTGGTTGGGTGTGTGGGTTGGTGGGTGTGTGGATGTGTGGTTTGATGGGTGTGTGTGTGGGTGGGTGTGCGTGTGCTTTGGTGGGTGTGTGTGGGTGGGTGTGGGTGGATGTATTTGTGTGTTCATGTGGGTGTGAGTGAGACATAAGAGGGAATAAGAGGAATAAAAATCAAAAGTACACAAACTGTTGCCTCCGACAGTACATTATATTTGAGACAAAGGTTTGTGGACGGGGATCACGATGGTGTCGAGCAGCTTAATCTACACATAGAACTTGATTGGAAGCTGTTTATGTGCGCGGTGAGTTAGGCACTTTTACACATTACACAAGGGAAAGCTTCAACAAGGCAAAGAGAGCAGCAATGGAGAGCCAAGCGCCAGTGAAACACAAGCCGTAGCATTGCCAGGTGCGGCACTGACCACACCAGAGGGCGGATTGGTCCTGAACTCTAAGTGGTTTGGCATTATATTGAGCGGGGGGCACGGGGGTTGGGCAGTGGGGGGGGGGGCAGGGTGGCAGTGCGGGAGGGGGGTTACTTGTTGGACTGTGGGGAGTTGGGGGGTGGAAGGTTCCGTAGTTTGTAATACGACACCAGCTGTTTGGGGACTTCGGCCAAAACGGTCTGGGCCAGAGCCTCCTTGGGAGCCTGAGATACAAACACACACAGAGCAGCACATCATCAGCCAGATCTCATCGCCCCCTCCTCCCCCCACTGGCCCTGCCCTCCCTCTCTCCTCCAACTCCCACCACTGCCGCCCCCCCCCCCCCGACTCCACCCTCTCCTCCTCCCACCCCAGCCCTTCTCCCTCCCACCACATCCCCTCCTCACCCCTCTTCCCCACCTCCCCCCACACATGCCTCTCTCCTCCTTCCCCCTCGCCCCTTTCCACCCTCCCCCACACCCCACACAACAATCCACTCACGTTCTGAAACTTCTGGAAAGGCACGAACTGGACGATGTCGCGAGCGACGGGCTCCCCTGTCAGTGACTTGAGGACCCCCTCGTCCCCGTCCAGGAACTCCATGGCCTTGAAGTCAGCGCTGCCCACCCCCACAATGATGATGGACATTGGCAGCCGTGAGGCAGCCACGATGGCGTTGCGGGTCTGGTCCAGGTCTGTGATCTCCCCGTCAGTGATGATCAGCAACACAAAGTATTGCTGTGCCAGAGGACAGGTCAGCGCTCACACGCACACACAGCACCACGCGCACGCACGCGCACACACACACAGCACCGTACGTGCACGCATACACACAGCACCACCCGCGTGCATGTACGCGCACACACCCAATGCGCACACGCACACACACAGCACCGCGAGCGCACACACAGCACCGCGCACATAGCACGGGGGCGTGTACAGAGCGCGGACGCGTACACAGTGCGGGCGTACATAGCGCTGGGGTGCACAGCGCTGGCGCGCATACAGCACGGGCGCGCACACAGAGCAGGCGCACACACAGCACAGACACACAGCTACAATCTGGGTCACACTGCAGCCCCCACCGTCACTCGACCAGTACTCACTGTGGCTGTCGGCTGCTGAGCGGCAGCAGCAGCAAACCTGGAGACATGGCTGATGATGGGGGAGAAGTTGGTTGGGCCGTAAAGCTTCACATTGACCAGCGCATTACGATATGCGTCAATAACTCCCTGGACACCTGCACAGAACACACAGTCACTTCACCTCCAACACACACAGTCACTTCAAACCCAACCCTAGCACAGGAGCCAGGGCAAGTGTGTGCAAGCCGCTGAGCCAGCCTGACCAAGAGAAAAGGCACTGGCGACCACACATATGGACGCGCGCACAGGCACACATGCACAGGCACACGCACGCGCAGGCACACACAGGCACTGGCACGCACGCACAGAGGCTCTCCCACGCACGCACGGGCACTTGCACGCACGGGCACTCGCACGCACGGGCACTCGCACGCACAGGCGCACACAGTACCTTGGCAATAGGGGTTGGTGGGGTTGAAATTCAAGGAGAATTCGTGGGAAACCTGAGGAAGCAGAGACAATGACATTTACAGAAGAGACTAGAAAATGGTTGTTAAAGCCTCCCCAGCTCTCCAGCGGGCACCCATTGCGGACATTACACCCAGCCCACACCGGAGGGGCCGTGGGGGGGGAAGGAGGGGCTGGGACCATAGAACATGCTTCACTGAAAACTCAGTAACTCACCTTCCCATCAGGAGGGACCAGAGCTCCAAATCCAAATGCAGGGAACAGCTTGTCTCTGTGAAGGAAACACAGTAGACAGTGAGCGAGGAAGAGGGTGAGGGAGGATGGCGCTGAGCAGCGGGAGAGGGGGGGCAGGGTGGGACGTGGGGGTGAAATCACTTACGTATCATAATCTTGCACCACTTGCCCGACTGACCAGATTGCAGACAGATATTCATTCATGCCATTGGGACTGATGTAATGGAGGGAGTCTGGGGAGCGAGGATCTCCATTGGAGCCGGTGAAGTCAACACCAACCTGCAGGAGAGAGAATCACAGAGAGTTACCAGCAAGACGAGCCGGGGAGAGGCAGGGCAGAGCGGGGAGAGGCAGGGCGGAGGCCGGGCGGGGCAGGGCAGAGCGGGGAGAGGCAGGGCAGAGCGGGGAGAGGCAGGGCGGAGGCCGGGCGGGGCAGGGCAGAGCGGGGAGAGGCAGGGCAGAGGCCGGGCGGGGCAGGGCAGAGCGGGGAGAGGCAGGGCAGAGGCTGGGCGGGGAAGAGGTGGGGAGAGGTGGACGGGGATAGGTGGGCTGGGATAAGCAGGGTGGGGAGAGGTAGGGAGAGGTGGGCAGGGTGGGGAGAGGTGGACGGGGATAGGCAGGGTGGGGAGAGGTGGGAGGGTGGGGAGAGGTGGGCAGGGATAGGCAGGGTGGGGAGAGGTGGGGAGAGGTGGGCAGGGTGGGGAGAGGTGGGCAGGGATAGGCAGGGTGGGGAGAGGTGGGCTGGGATAGGCAGGGTGGGGAGAGGTGGGCTGGGATAGGCAGGGTGGGGAGAGGTGGGCAGGGATAGGCAGGGTGGGGAGAGGTGGACGGGGATAGGCAGGGTGGGGAGAGGTGGGGAGAGGTGGGCAGGGGGGGGGGGGGGGGGGGGGGGGTGGGCTGGGATAGGCAGGGTGGGGAGAGGTGGGCTGGGATAGGCAGGGTGGGGAGAGGTGGGGAGAGGTGGGCAGGGATAGGCAGGGTGGGGAGAGGTGGACGGGGATAGGCAGGGTGGGGAGAGGTGGACGGGGATAGGCAGGGTGGGGAGAGGTGGACGGGGATAGGCAGGGTGGGGAGAGGTGGACGGGGATAGGCAGGGTGGGGAGAGGTGGACGGGGAGAGGTGGGCTGGGCAGGTTATGATTCTCTCCAGTGTGTGTGCGAGCCCCAGGGTGGGGGGGGGGGGGCTGCTCACCCCAAACCCCCCACCACCCCCGCAGCAAAGAGCCTCAAACCCCAGCAGACAATATGTTGCCTGTTCAGGTGGAGGTAAAATGGCAAAGACGCACAGGTTCTAGAGGCGAAGGAGTGGGAGGGGGCGCAGGGGAGAGGAGGAGCGTGACTGGGGGCTGTTGCCGCTGTCTTGCTGCACAGCTACCCCAGGGTACAGAGATGCCCCCAGATCTATGTGAAAGGAAACTCACAGTGAAGTTGATCTGACATCCGCCCATCACGTAATCGAGGAAGGAGTATTCCGTTTCAATCTGTAAATAAAACACAACCCGAGATGGTATCAGTGTCACTGGGGGGGGTCATGGTCTGGGGCACTAGCATGAGGGGCTAATAGGGTGTGGGGGGGGGCGCGGAAGCAGTGTGTACAGTGTATGTGTGTGCGCTGGGGGATAGGCAGGGTGGAGGGTGTGTGTAGAGGCCAGAGGCAGTGTGTGTGTGTGGGGGGAGGCAGTGTGTGTGTGTGGGGGGAGGCAGTGTGTGTGTGTGGGGGGAGGCAGTGTGTGTGTGTGGGGGGAGGCAGTGTGTGTGTGTGGGGGAGGCAGTGTGTGTGTGTGTGGGGAGGCAGTGTGTGTGTGTGGGGGGAGGCAGTGTGTGTGTGTGGGGGAGGCTGAGTGTGTGTGTGTGGGGGAGGCTGTGTGTGTGTGTGGGGGGGAGGCAGTGTGTGTGTGTGTGGGGGGAGGCAGTGTGTGTGTGTGGGGGGAGGCAGTGTGTGTGTGTGGGGGGAGGCAGTGTGTGTGTGTGGGGGGAGGCAGTGTGTGTGTGTGTGGGGGGAGGCAGTGTGTGTGTGTGTGGGGGGAGGCAGTGTGTGTGTACCCCAATCACATGTGATGAACACACAGTTGAGTGGCACTGATGTGAGTGATTACCTTACAGGATTTCACACGCAGAATCCCAGAGTTTTTATAACTTTTCTTTTTCTTCTTTTCAGGATTAATGAAGTCAAACTCCATCTGAGGAGGGAAGGGGGGGGGGGGAAGCGAAAAACAAATAGCTGAAGAGCACAGATTTAAACCAGACAAACTCCCCCATTACTTGTGTTCAGTTGTTAAGTGAAAAAAGGGAAAGAATAAACTCGAGGCTTGACTTAAAGCTGAAGATTTGAAGTTTCATACCCAGTGAAACCTCAGCCAAGTCTCCTTACTCCACACGTCTGTTAAACTTATTAAATTAGTTAAACTAGTTACCTAGGTAACAGAGGAATGTGGAGTAAAGAAACTTGCCTGAGGTAAGTAGGAACCTGGTTGTTAGTTGATTGGCGGATTGCTTTCCGGGGTGGGGGGGGGTAATAATCCCTCAAAAGATAAACTCTGGTCACTCAATCCATGCCTGTTTGTGGGACACTGCTGTGCACAATTGACTGCCGCGTTTCACCCATAAAATACACTTTACAATATATCCTGTGAAGCGCTTTGAGATGTCCTCCCGACGTGAAAGCCAGTGTGTAATGTGATTTTTTGTTGTTTTTGTTGGCGAATGTGAATCCCACTCAGTGTTGGGAGCAGAGAAACATCACCCAAAGGGCACCGTCAATCAGAGGGAATAATAAACACAGCTCACCGGAGAGCCGCCTTCCACTTGCTGCAGTTTAGACAAGTCAGTTTCAAAAGCGCCTATCAGATCATGAGAGCCATCACCATCATAGTCCAAGCAGGTGACCTGCAGGGGGAGAAGGCAGCCAACAGAGGGAGTTAGACAGCCACAGAGATTCAGGCCTCACCACTTGCTCTTTCGCTCCCAATAGCTCCTGAACTTCAACCACGAACTCCCCGATCAGGTCGGAGGAGGAGTTGTCATCATCATCGCTGCAAGAGACCTGAGTGTGAAACAAACTGGGAATGAGAGGGGCAGCCGGGGACAGGAGAGGCACATGGTGAGAGGCACATGGTGACCACATGGTGTCTCCAGCCTTCTGTCACTCAATCCATCTCTCGTCAATCACCCATCAGCTTTTTTTTAAAAACAACATTGCGTGAGCTCCGCGGGATATAATGGATGCGGGATGATCAGCCTTGGATGTGATGGGCAGCTCAGGAGCGAGCGCGTGGATACAGCACCTTAACAGGTTTCTGCACATCCCCGTGACACAGCGACTGCAGCGAGACCGAGAAACTCTTCCAGTTCGGGTTCAGATTATTCTTGATGACCTGCAAACACAGGAGAGGCTGCTATAAGCTGTGGGGTCTGAGTCTCTGTCACCGTGAGGTTGTCCCTCTGTCACCTAGTGACATGGCCGAGCGCGTAGCTCAGACCAGATGCTTCTCGTTACCTCGGAACGGTAAGCCAGCTGCCAAGAGCCGTCGTCCCCCTGTCTGAAGATCTCCAGGAATGGATCCGATTTGCCCATAAAATCCTGTCAAACAAGAAAACATTTAATTTCAACAACAACAATAAATGACATTTACACAGCGCCATTCATGTCAGGAGGAAGTGCCAAGACGCTGGACAGTTAAGGGTTTGCCTCTGAGCTGGGGTATGGGATTGAGAGGGATGGAGGACAGGGACGATAGGAGCAGGGGGATGACCAATGGGCCAGCTGAAGAGGAGGGTCTTGAGAACAACTTGTTATGAATTTCATTTGAAAACATTTAATTTCAACAAATTGTATATAAAATAAAATCATTCACAAGATCACACAAAAGAGTTTGGATAAAAGAAAGCTCTTCAACCTACATGGTCTCCCCCGCCCATCCCCCCAGCCCAGATCCTCAGTTTCAACCACCATTTCCCACTTCAGCTGCCGATTACCCTCGGTTTACCCTACTGGGGCAGGTTAGTGCTGAGCCTCTGGTCTAACAGCTCTCAGCACAGAGTGGAGTCCTGTAGCTCAGTGGTTAGAGCACTCATCTCGCAAGCGAGACACCTGGGCTCAATTCCTGGGCAGGGCGAAATGTTGGGCAAGTTTCCTTATTCCACACACCTCGGTTTACCCAGCAGTAAATAGGAACCTGGTTGTTAGTTCATTGGTGAATTGCTTTTCCAGGGATAAGAATCCCTTCAAAAAGATAAATAATTGTAATAATTGTGTCACTCAATCCATGACCGTTTGTGGGACGCTGCTGTACGCAATTGGCTGCCGCGTTTCACCCACAAAATATACAGTCAATTCACTTTACAGTATATCCTGTGAAGCGCTTTGAGATGTCTCGAAGACATGATATGATGCTATATCAAATGCCAGATTATTGTTATATTAATATAAAGTAATCGCTGACAAGAATCTCACAGTTACTGACACACCAGTAGCTACTGTTTATTCAGTATTAGTCTCGGAATGTCGCCCCAGTAAGATACACACCTTATTCTCTAGTTTCCTGGCTTCCATCTGAAACGCTGCCGTGCGTTTATCGTGGATTTCTTCAGCGACGATCTACAATAATGAAAACATTGCTTCAGTGTTTGAGTCCCTGACGCTGTCAGACTTGGACTGTTTACACTGGAGCAGTGAGGGTCAGAGGAGACCTGATACAGGCTTCTACAGAATGTCAGATCCCTCCTTCAGATGAGACGTTAAACTGAGGTCCCGTCTGCCGGTTCAAGTGGAAGTTAAAGATCCCGAGAACATGATGGGCCCAATGGCCTCTTCATGACGTAACAATCTGTCTGATTCTGGGTCACACTTTGCAGCACTCAGCCAACGGCCAGCGCTAAACTGACTCATTAAACACACAAACGCTCTCAATAAACCCCAAGATTACAGGGATCTGGCCCCGAGCGTCACAAAAGGCAAAACATCCAGTGTCAGGGTTCAGATACCAGACACCCCAGGATATCCCACTCCTCCCACAGGGGTCACCAATTCTCACTTCACTTCCAAAACACCAGAGACTGGGACCAGCCTTTAGATCCTTCCCTTAAATGGATGTCTCGGCCGAGTGATGGCGGGTATTTGGGTTGTTATTTGGAGGCTGGTTTCCTCACTCACCGTGATCCTGCCTTTCCCCGCCAGCTTCCCTTTCTTCAGCTCCAGAGGTCGTGTGAATGTTTTACTGGAGACAATCTTCAAAAACAGTAACATTATTACCAGGCTCACTCCCCCCCACCACCACCCCCGCTCGCCCACACACCCTCCCCCCATCTCACCTTCCCCATCCCCCATATGCCAGTCTCCCTGTGTGTTCTCCCCTCCCGCCCCCGAGTGCCCACACCTCCTCCCCACTGTCTCAATTCCCCTTTCCCTGTGCCAGCTTCGTGCCCCTACCCCCCCGGTCAGTGGCCGCTTGCCCCCCTTAATGCCAGCCTTCCCTGTGCCCCCACCTATCCACTCCTCATCCCCACCCCTGACCCTGCCTTCACCCTTTCAGCACCAACCTGACCAATAAGCCCAATGTGCCCCTAGAGGGCTGGGGGCGGTGTGGGGATAATGTCTCGGGGGAGGGGAGGGAGGGATACCTGGCCGAGTGTGCACTCCACTCCTCCGAGATAATCGTCATCGTTCAGGGACGTGGATTTATTGTCGATGTCGTAAATTCCCAGTTTCAGTTTCTGGACTCGCTCGAAGAAATAATCCACCAACAGCTTTTTGGCGAATTCCGGCTTCTCACAGTTTTTCACTCTCTCCGTGCGGTCCATCTATGAGAGGGCGGAGTCAACACCTGCACACAGCCAACAACAGCAGCGACTGGCATTTACACAGCGCCCCGCACGCTTAACAGTGGCGGATCTTGATGCCATGGTGGGGGGGAGGGAGGGAGGAGGTGACTGTAAGCATGGCCGAAGAGGAAAGTCTTTGGTCGTGATCTAAAAGAGGGGAAGGAGGGTCCGTGGTCTCTCACTGGGACCCACCCCCCGCAGTCTGCACCTAACTCGGGGGGGGGGGGGGAATCAGCACTCCCAGGAGCAAACAGTGTCCAGTCATTGAGCAGCAGTTAGCAGTGGCGCTCCGATCCTCACCTCTGTCCACTGGTCCTCACCGAGGCTCTGCTGCAGCACACACATGGGGTCTGACTTTGAACCAACATCTTTGTCCATCAAACTCTCGCAGGACACCGTCAGCTGCACCTTGGTCACACAGTCGGCCATCTGCAAACAGCAGCCCGTCACTAACTGTTATACACCCACTTCACCCCCATAGCCCAGCCCCTCACCCCCCCCAAACACACAACAGCCTGTGTCATACACCTCCCTTCACCTCCACAGCCCCAGCGCCCACCCCCCTACACACGCATGCACACACACACACAAACACAGTCAGCCATCTTCGAAAAACAGGAACCCATCACTGACACACATACCAAATCCATCTCCTCACACACACACACACATACAAACACATCCACACACACACACAGTAACAAAATTACATGTGTAAAGAGCCTTTCATGTCGGGAGGACGTCCCAAGGCGCTGAACCGAGAGTTATGGACCTGAGCTGGCGGTCGGGGAAGGTGGAGGGCGGGGGGGGAGCAGGGGATCGAAACACGGTCGAAGAGGGTCTTGACGTGGGTCCTGAAGGTGGCGAGAGAGGGGGCGAAATGGTGGGACTGCGGGATGGAGTTCCAGAGGGTGGGGACAGATTGGCAGAAGGCCCGCCCACCAATATTGGGGCGAGCGCGGCGGGGGACGTAAAGCAGGCCAGATCCTGCTGAGTGGAGGAAGTGAGCAGAATGGTAGGGAGTTAGTAGGTCAGAGAGGTCGGGGGCAGCAAAGCCATAAATGTATGATGGGAAGCCAGTGGAGTTGGGCAAGGATGGAGGCGATAGGGTCACTGAGCCTGGTGTGGGAGAGGACATGGGCTGCAGAATTCTGGATGATCTGCAGCCTGTGGAGGGAGGAGTTGGGGAGGCCGACAAGCAATGAGTTTGCAGAGTCGAGCCTCTATGTAATGAAGGGGTGTGTGAAGATTTCGGCGGCCTGCAGTGTGAGACAGTGGTGAAGCCGGGCAATGTTGCGGAGGTGGGGAAGGCAGAGCGGGTCATTACGCAGATGTGGAGTAGAAAGGATAGTTGAGGGTCAAACAAGATGCCAAGGTTCCGGACTGGCTTAGTAAGGTGGGTGTGCAACCATGGATGGTGATGCCGGGAGCCAATCAAGACGTTCAACTAAAGAAAGTTAGCTCTCATCCAGGGCTTGATGTCTGACAGACATTCTGTCAGCACAGCAGCGGGTCCTGGAGTCAAGGCTGGAGGCAGAGAGGTAGAGTTGGGTGTCATCCACACCCTGTCTGCGGATGATGTCACCAAGAAGGAGCATATAGATATTGAAGAGGAGGGGACTAAGGACAGAGCCCTGATCTGATCAAACCCCCCACCCCACACACACACAGACACATACACACGCACACACTCACTTCTCCTTTGTGAATCGGAAGATAAAGAAAAACTAGTTTAACATACAGTTGCTGCGGCTTCCTCAGTCTCTTGACTCCAAACAATACTGCTCACCCCACCCACACCCACAGGCAGTCTGATTCCGTCAGAATTGACTCAGCTTTTTGTGCTGAACTATTCTGATTCTATGATCTCCACACCCTCCACACACTGACCTGTACACATGACACACTCACTGACTGAGTATTGGGCCAGAGAAAATATGGAGGAGTGGAGAGAGAGGACCGTCACTCTCTCTCTCTCTGTTTATTACCGCCAGAAAAGCGATCCGCCAATCAACTAACAACCAGGTTCCTACTTACTGCTGGTAAACAGAGGCGTGTGTGTGGAGTGAGGAAACGTGCCCAACATTTCGGCCTGCCCGGGAATCAAACTCAGGTCCTCTGACTTGCGAGGTGAGTGCTCTAACCACTGAGCTCCAGGACTCCATGAATAAAGACCAATCACAAAGACCCATCACATCCCAATGTCTCAGCAAGTTACCATGGCCATGCGGAGAGATACACAAACCAAATACACAGGAGCTGCACACTGTGGATCCATTCCAATGAGTGAATCTCCTCGTCAGTTACCATTCACCCTCCTCAGGCTCACACGCGCTAGGATCAGGGGCTACGTACTGAGGGACACGCTGAAGCTCGGCTCAGGCGCGGCAAAGACCAAATTGGGCCTGACCCCAGCCACAACTGCTCTTGCGTTAGCTGCGCTCACATCCCTACCAGGGGGAAGGGGGGCATCAGGGCGCACTCACTAGGTAACCCCGCCCAGCAAAGGGTGTCAAAACCCTGAGGCGGGGAAGCCTTGCTCCCTTCAGCAAAGTGGAGTGCGCTACTGCCCACCCCCCATTTCCGCCACAAGGGGCCGGGTCTGTTATGTCCTGCAATGGGATAATAACTTGTGTGTTATCTTTTATGTAACAGGTTTGATACTGTCTGAGACGAGCACAAATATATATCAACAAATCAATATATATATTTTGTAAAAAAACACTCACCTTCCCCAAGCCAGTTACATTCTCACACCACCAACACATTGCCCCAACCTGAGACCTGAGTTCAATTCCAGGCAGAGGGCGAAACCTTGGGCAAGTTTCCTTACTCCACACAGAGCCTAATAATAATCCTCCAAAATAAAAACAATAATAAATTGGTCATTTTCAATCCATGACTGTTTGTGGGACATTGTTGTGCGCAATTGGCTGCCGCGTTCGCCCACAAATATAGTCAATTCACTTTACAGTCTATTCTGTGAAGCGCTTTGAGACGTCGAGAAGACGTGAAAAGCGCTATATCAAATGCAAGGATTATTATTATTATTATTACTCACCCACAACACTTAAAAGGCCAGAGTTCTTCCTGATAAAAGGAACAATACTTATCACGTCATCACAATGTCTCAAAGTGCTTCCTTCACAGGATTTACTGCAATGTGTAGTGACTGTGTCGTTTGTGGGTGAAACGTGGCAGCCAGTTGCAGACAGGAATGTACCAAAACAGCCATGGAGTGAGTGACCGATTTTATTTGGGGGAATTGTTGGTCAGGACACTGGGAGAGCGAGAGAGAGAAAGAAACTCCCTTCTCTTTTTGAACAGTACCGTGGAAACTTCTAACGTCCACCTAAACAGGCAGATGGGTCCTCGGTTTAACGACAGAGCAAAACCCCCCAGCACTGCAATGGAGCATCAGCTTAGACTGTCCTAAACCCACAATCTCCTGACTCAGAGAGAAGAAACCAAGCCATGGAGCCAGCCTGTTACACAAGGTACAAATTTAGAAAGATTTTCATTTTAAAATTTATCCCAAACAAACTCATTGGGTGTGAGCGAGTTCTGTGGGTGCCATCATTTGGCTCAATACATTTTTCCGCTTTGAATTCTTGTGAAAAAAGAGATTCCTCTTCCTAAAGATTCCTTTATGACAAGTGGCCTCACATCAACAATCTCACAGCCACCAAACGCAAATCACTTCAGCTGCGTTTTGCAAAAAACAAACCTAACTCAGTCAACAAGAAGAACCAGTTACACTCCTTCACGTCAGGAGGACGTCCCAAGGTGCTGCACAGTCAGAGATTTGGACCCGTGCTGGGGGGTGGGATCAGGAGGGGTGGAGGGTAGGAGTAGGAGGGTGACCAAAGTGCGTTCGAAGAGGAGGGTCTTGAGAAGCGCCCGAAGGAGATGAAGGGAGGGCGCGAGGCGAAGGGACTGTGGGATGGAGTTCCAGAGGGTGGGGGCAGAGTGGCTGAAGGCCAGACCGACAATGGTGGGGCGGGGATGTGGAGCAACAACAACTTGCATTTATATTATGCCCCTCACGCAGGGTAGCGTCCCTGTGCACTTAACAGCGGAAGAGCCTGACACGCACGCACAAGGCCTGACACGCAGGCGCACAGCCTGACATGCGCACACACACAGCCTGAAACGCAGGCGCACAGTCTGACATGCGCACACACACAGCCTGACATGCGCACACACAGCCTGAAACGCAGGTTCACAGTCTGACACGCGCGCACACACACAGCCTGACACGCGCACACACACAGCCTGACATGCGCACACACAGCCTGACAAGCGCACACACAGCCTGACACGCGCACACACACAGCCTGACACGCGCACACACACACAGCCTGACACGCACACACACAGCCTGACACGCGCACACACAGCCTGACACGCGCACACACACAGCCTGACACACGCACACACACAGCCTGACACGCACACACACACAGCCTGACACACATACAGCCCTCACACACACACACACAACCTCTCACCCCTCAGCTTCATTAGTTTTGAGTTAAGTCCCGGCTCCCGGACAAATGGTTTTAACATGGTCACCCCCCCCACCACACACAGCCCACCCCCCACCACACACACAGCCCCCCCCCCCACCACACACAGCCCCCCCCCCCACCACACAGCCCCCCCCCCACCACACACAGCACCCCCCCCCACCCCACACAGCCCCCCCCACCACCACACACAGCCCCCCCCCACACACACAGCCCCCCCCCCCCACCACACACAGCCCACCCCACCACACACACAGCCCCCCCCCCACCACACACAGCCCCCCCCACCACACACACAGCCCCCCCCCCCACCACACACAGCACCCCCCCCAACACACACAGCCCCCCCCACCACCACACACAGCCCCCCCCACCACACACACAGCCCCCCCCCACCACCACACACAGCCCACCCCCCCCACCACACACACAGCCCCCCCCCACACACACAGCCCCCCCCCCACACACACAGCCCCCCCACCACCACACACAGCCCCCCCCCCACCACACACACAGCCCCCCCCCCACCACACACACAGCCCCCCCACCACCACACACAGCCCACCCCCCCACCACACACACAGCCCCCCCCCCACCACACACAGCCCCCCCACCACACACACAGCCCCCCCCCACACCACCCCACACCCCCCCCCCACCACCCCCCCACCCACCCCCCCCCCCCACACACAGCCCCCCCCACCAACACACAGCCCCCCCCCACACACACAGCCCCCCCCACCACACACACAGCCCCCCCCACCACACACACCCCCCCCCACCACACACAGCCCCCCCCACCACACACAGCCCCCCCCCACCACACAGCCCCCCCCCCACCACACCACCCCCCCCCCCACCACACACCCCCCCCCCACACACACACAGCCCCCCCCCCCCACACACACACAGCCCCCCCACACACACACACACACAGCCCCCCCACACACACAGCCCCCCCCACACACACACACAGCCCCCCCCACACACACACCACACACACAGCCCCCACCCCCAACACACACACACCACACACACAGCCCCCCCCCACACACAGCCCCCCCCCACACACACATACACACACACACAGGCCCCCCCACACACACACAGCCCCCCCCCACACACCACACACAGCCCCCCCCCACACACACCACAGCCTCCCCCCCCACACCACACACACAGCCCCCCCCCACACACAGCCCCCCCCCCACACACACAGCCCCCCCCACACACAGCCCCCCCCACAGCCCCCCCCCACCACACCCCCCCCCACACACAGCCCCCCCCCACACACAGCCCCCCCCCCACACAGCCCCCCCCACACACAGCCCCCCCCACACACAGCCCCCCCACACACAGCCCCCCCACACACACAGCCCCCCCCCACACACAGCCCCCCCACACACACACAGCCCCCCCCCACACACAGCCCCCCCCCACACACAGCCCCCCCCACACACAGCCCCCCCACACACCCCCACAGCCCCCCCCACACACAGCCCCCCCACACACAGCCCCCCCCCCCCCACACACAGCCCCCCTCCCACACACAACCCCCCCCCACACACAGCCCCTCCCACACACAGCCCCCCCCCACACACAGCCCCCCACACACACAGCAGCCCCCCCCACACACAGCCCCCTCCACACACAGCCCCCCCCCACACACAGCCCCCCACACACACAGCCCCCCCCCCACACACAGCCCCTCCACACACAGCCCCCCCCCCACACACAGCCCCCCACACACACACAGCCCCCCCACACACAGCCCCCCCCCCCCCACACACAGCCCCCTCCCACACACAGCCCCCCCACACACAAGCCCCCACACACACACAGCCCCCCCCCCCACACACAGCCCCCTCCCACACACAGCCCCCCCCCCACACACAGCCCCCCACACACACACAGCCCCCCCCACACAGCCCCCCTCCCACACACAGCCCCCCCCACACAGACAGCCCCCCTCCCACACACAGCCCCCCCACACACCCCCCCACACACACACCCCCCCCCCACCCCCCCCCCACACACCCCCCCCCACACCCCCCCCCCTCCCTCTCCCCGCGCGGCCCCGTTCCCGCCCCTGAAGCCGCTCCTCCCGATTAATCTGCAACTTCCTTCCGTTTCCCTCGACATCAAACAGAATAATACTGCTCCTCCTCTCCCCCCCACACCCCCCCCCCCCACACACCCCCTCTCCCCCCCACACCCCCACACCCCCCCACACCCCCCTCCCCCCACACCCCCACACCCCCCCCACACCCCCTCTCCCCCCCACACACCCCCTCCCCCCCACACCCCCCACACACCCCACACACACACCCCTCCCCCCACACACCCCTCTCCCCCCCACACCCCCCACACCCCCACACACACACACCCCTCCCCCCACACACACCCCTCCCCCCACACACCCCCTCTCCCCCCCCCCCCCCCCCACACACCCCTCCCCCCACACACCCCCTCTCCCCCCCACACACACCCCACACACCCCCTCCCTCCCCCACCCCCCACCCCCCCTCCCCCCCACACACCCCCACACACACCCCTCCCCCCACCCCCCACCCCACACACACACCCCCTCCCCCACACACACCCCTCCCCCCCACACACCCCCTCCCCCCCCCCTCCCCCCACACACACCCCTCCCCCACACACCCCTCTCCCCCCCACACCCCCCCCACACCCCCCCTCCCCCACACACACCCCTCCCCCCACACCCCCCACACACCCCCCTCCCCCACACCCCCCCTCCCCCCACCCCCCCCCCCCCCCCCCCACACCCCCCCTCCCCCCCCCCCCCACACACCCCCCTCCCCCCCCACCCCCCACACACCCCCCCCCCACACCCCCCTCTCCCCCCCACACCCCACACCCCCCACACACCCCCCCCCCCCACACCCCCCCTCCCCCACACCCCCCTCCCCCCCCACACCCCCCCCCCCCCTCCCCCACACCCCCTCCCCCCCCCACCCCCCCCACACCCCCCCTCCCCCACACACCCCCCCCCCCCCCACACCCCCCCACACACACCCCTCCCCCCCCACACCCCTCCCCCCCCACCCCCCCACACACCCCTCCCCCACACCCCTCTCCCCCCCCACACCCCACACCCCCCCACACCCCCCTCCCCCACACCCCCTCTCCCCCACACCCACACACACCACACACACACCACACACACTCCCCCCCCCCACACCCACACCCCCCCCCACACCCCCCCACACACCCCCTCTCCCCCCACACACCCCCCTCCCCCCCACAGCACCCCCCCCACACACACACCCCACACCCCCCTCTCCCCCCCCACACACACACCCCCCCCACACCCCCCCCCCCCCCACACCCCCCCCTCCCCCCCACACCCACACACCCACACACACACCCCCCCCACACACCCACACACCCCACACACCCCCCCCCCCCCCACACACACCCCCCCCCCCACACCCCACACCCCCCCCACACACACACCACACCCCCCCTCTCCCCCACACCCCACCCCCCCCACACCCCCCCCACACCCCACACCCCCCCACACACACACACCCCCTCCCCCCCCACACCCCACACCCCCCCACACACACCCCCCTCTCCCCCCCCCACACCCCACACCCCCCCTCCCCCCCACACACACACACCACACCCTCCCCTCTCCCCCACACACACACCCCCCTCTCCCCCCCCCCCACACACACCCCCACACCCTCCCCCCACCCCCACACCCTCCCCCCCACCCCCACACCCTCCCCCCACACATACAGCCCCCCCCCACACATACACACGCCCACACCCTCTCCCACACCCCGCCATACCCCCCCACCTAGCCCCCCCACATAGCCGCCCCTGCATAAAACCCCCCGCATAACCGCCCCCGCTATACACCCCCCCGCTCTACCCCCCCACTACAACCACCCCACTAAAGCTCCCCGCTATATGCGCCCGCTATACCCCCCTATACCAACCCCCTCCCCGCTATATGGCCACGCTATACCCCCCCCCCACTATATAACCCCCCCACTATATACCCCCCCTCTTTCCAAAGACAAAGCCCTCCCCGGGTCTGAGCCCCCGGATAGCTACGATGCCCTACCAGAGGCTACACTATGTGAAGGGCACAATACAAACATATGGTTAGTAGAAAAAGATTTATGGGGAGGGGGTAGACAGGATTCAAATCAAAACCCAGATTTCCAACTCCCCACGCCCCCCCCACACATACACACACACTGATTGTCAGTCCTGCAAGATGCTGCCCCGTGAAAGGCACTAAGTAAATACAACAACTTGCATTTACACAGCGCCGTCATCCAATGTAGTTTCCCAGAGCGCTTCACAGTAGAGGAGTCTGACAACGAGCCGGGGAGGGGGGAGGTGACTGTAAGCATAATCAAAAAGGAAGGTCTTTAGGCAGAATTTGAAGGTGGGGAGGGAGGGGGCAAGGCAGAGCGATTGAGGGAGAGAGTATTGGGGTGTAGTGGCTGAAGTTCTGATGGTGGAGCGGAAGGACAAGGGACAAACAGGGAGCCAGAGCCGGCAGAGTGGAGGCAGCGGGTGGTTGAGTTGGGGGTAAGGTCGGGAAGTGTGAGAGAGTGAAGGGATTTGAAAACGAGTGAGAGGATCTTGAAATCAATCCATTCAGTAATTGGGAGCCAGTGGAGCCTGGCGAGGACTGGGGGTGATGGGGAGACAGAGTTTTGTGGGGGTGAGTATCCGGGCGGCAGAGGTTTGAATTAATTGGATGTTGTGTGTGGTGGAGACCAGTGAGGAGGGCATTGGAATAGTCCAGCCGGGAAGTGACGAAGGAGTGGGCAAGGGTTTCAGCTGCATCGGTTGTGAGGTATGGACGGAGACGGGCAATATGGCGGAGGTCAGGGAATCACAAATGTGATCCTGGTCAGGGAACGGATGTGGGGTAGCAAGGAAAGCTTGCATTTGATATAGTGCCGTCTAGAAACATAGAAACAGGAGTAGGCCATTCAGTCCCTCAGCCTATTCCCCATTGTATAAGATTCTGTATCTGATCTGTACTTCAAATCCAATTACCCGCCTTTGCCCCATATCCCTTAATACCCTGACCTGACAAACATCTGCCCACCTCGGTCTTGAAGATGTGAATGGATCCATTTTAAAAATGTTAAAACCTCAATCAGATCACCCCCCAACCTTCTAAACTCAAGGGAATAGAAACCAAGTTTATGCAACCTGTCATCATAATTTAACCCTGGTATCATTCTGTGTGATTCTGCATTGCACCTCCTCTAGAGCCAATATATCCTTGCTGAGGTGCAGTGTCCAAAACCGAACAGTCTCCAAATGGGGTCTGACCGAGACTCTATATAGTTGAAGGATCATTTCCTCTCCTATGTAATCCAGCCCCCTTCAGATAAAGGCCAATATCCCATTAGCCTTTTTGATAACTTTTTATACCTGTGAGCTTGTTTTTAGTGATTTCTGTATGTGGACACCCAAATCCTCCATTCTTAGTTTCTCACATTTAGAAAATATTTTGTTTTGCTATTTTCGGATCCATAGTAGCTGACCCCACATTGAATTCCATCTGCCACAGTTTTGCCCACTTGCTTCATCTAAGTCCCTTTGTAACTTCCTGATCCCATCTACATGATTTACTGTGCCTTCTAACTTTGTTATCTGCAAATTTGGATATAAAACTCTCTATTCCTTCATCCAAGTCATTTATATACTAGATATTATATATATATTATATATATGTGGTGGAAAGCTGAGGCCCCAGTACAGACCCCTGGGGAACACCACCTGTCATGTCCCACTCTGTTTCCTGCCTCCCAACCAATTACTAAGCCATGTCGCAAGTTCCAATTCCATGAGCTTTTATTTTTGCTAATAACCTCTTGTGCTGAGTGAAGTTCTGTAGCTCTGCGATTAGAGCACTCGCCTTGCAAACAGGACACCTGGGTTCAATTCCAGGCAGAGGGCGAAACCTTGGGCAAGTTTTCTTACTCCACACAGAGCCTAATAATAATCCCTCCAAAACAAAACAATAATAAATTGGTCATTTTCAATCCACGACTGTTTGTGGGACATTGCTGTGCGCAATTGGCTGCCACGTTTCACCCACAAATATACAGTCAATTCACTTTACAGTCTATTCTGTAAAGCGCTTTGAGATGTCTAGAGGACATGAAAAGCGTTGTATCAAATCCAAGAATTATTATTATTATTGTGCGGAACCTTATCAAATTCCTTCTGGAAGTCCATGCAGACAACATCCATATACACTCTCGTATCCAGCATGTTAGTGATCTCCTCAAAAAATTAGATTAGATTTGTCAGACATGACATACCCTCCACAATCCATGCCTTGATTAGCTCATACTTGTCCAAGTGCTCAGTTACTCTGTCCCTGAAGAGAGATTCCAGTAACTTCCCCACAGCTGAGGTTAAGTTGACAGGTATGTAGTTACCTGGTTTCTCCCTCCCTCCCTTCTTAAATAATGGAGTGACGTTTACAATTCTCCAATCCAAAGGCACAATTCCCAAATACTGAGCTTTGGAAAATTATGACTTTTATCGCATCTGCAATTTCCTCCCCAGGTGCTATACAAATGGAATTTTGTGTTGTACTTGTTTTAATACTCTGGGGTGGAATCCATCAGGTCCTGGAGATTTGTCTATCTTTAGTCCCATTATTTTCTCCATTACCATTTTTATATTCATATTATATCCATTTCGTACTTCTCTTTGGCTTATTTTTAGGTTCCCTTTTACCGCTGGTATTTTGTCCTCTACTGAAAATAGAAGCAAAGTATTCATTCAACAAGCCTGCCATTTCCTTATTGTCCATATAGTCTCGCCTACAACAACAACTTGCACTTATATAGCACCGTCCACGCAGGGTAGCATCTCAGAGCGCTTAACATGGCAGAGCCGGAATCCGAGCCGGGGGGAGTGGGGAGGTGGCCATAAACACGGTCAAAGAGAAAGGTTTTTAAGCAGGTCTTGAAAAAGGGGAGAGAGGGGACAAGGCAGAGGGATTGAGGGAGAGCATTCCAGAGTTTTCGGGCATAGTGGCTGAAAGCGCAACCTCCGATGGTGGGGCGGAGGGTGTGATGGACGAGCAGGAGCCAGTGCCAGTCGAGCAGAGGCGCTAGGTGGTGGATTGGGGATTGAGGAGATCGGAGAGGGAAGGAGGTGCCAAAGAGTGAAGGGATTTGAACACAAGAGGATCTTGAAGTCAATCTATTCGGTGATGTGGAGCCAGTGGAGCCTGGGCCAGAGCTGGTGAGATGTGGGGACGGAGTTTGGTCGGGGTCAGTATGTGTTCAGCAGAGTCTGAATGAGCTGATCTTGTGAATGGTGGAGCTGGGGAGACCGGCGAGGAGTGTGTTGGAGTAATCCACGCGGGAGGTGACAACACATGCACAAGGGTTTCGGCTGCATTTGGGGTAAGGTACGGTCAGAGGCGGGCAATGTGGTGGAGGTGGAGGAAGTCAGTCCTGGTCTGGGACTGGATGTGGGGGAGGAAGGACAGTTGGGGGTCGAACCGGACGCCGAGATTGCGCACTGGTTCGGTGAGTCTGAGGGAGAGTCCAGGGAGGATGAGTTTAGATCCACAGAAGTGAAGACATTGACGGGAGCCAAGGAGTATGGCTTCCTTCTTGTCCATATTCAGCTGCAGGAACATTATCGATTCTAAATAAATAAAACCTACAATGCTCTTTAATGGGCCCACATTCCCCTTTACCACACTCGTTCTCTTAATATAAATATACAGTCAATTCACTTTACAGTCTATTCTGTGAAGAGCTTTGAGACGTCTAGAAGACGTGAAAAGCGCTATATCAAATGCAAGGATTATTATTATATTTATAAAAACTTTTACTGTTGCTCTTGATATCCCTTGCAAGTTTTTTTTCATATTCCGTTTGCACCTCTTATTATTTTCTTCGTTTCACTTTGTTGTTTTTTGTAGCTCTCCCAGTCCATTGGATTTCCACTTTTTCTTGCGTTATTGTAAGACTTTTCTTTTAGTTTGTTGCTGCCTTTTACCTCATTTGTCGACCATGGTTGTTGAACTCCACAAGTGGAACTTTTGTGTTTAGGGGTATGGACTGGTTTTGTATTGTACCAAATTCTTCTTTGAATACTTCCCACTGTATGACTGTGGGTTTACCCATTAACAGTTCAGCCCAGTTTACCAGTTAAATTATTTCTCATCCCTTCGAAGTTTACCTTGCTTAAATTTAAAATCTTGGCTTGTGACTCTCCTTCTCCCTCTCAAACCTTATATAGAGTTCAATCATATTATGGTCACTACTATTTGCAAGATGTTCCCTTACCATCAGATTGTTAACTAATTCTGGTTTGTTACTCATCATTTACGTCTCAAAGCGCTTCACAAAATATACTCTAAAGTGAATTGGCTGCATATTTTGTGGGTGAAACACAGCAGCCAATTGCGCACAGCAGCGTCCCACAGACAGTCGTGGATTGCGTGACCAAATTTGTTTTTGGAGGGATTATTATCCCCAGAAAACTGATCCGCCAATCGACTTACGACTGGGTTCCTGCTTACTGCTAAGTGAACAGAGGCGTGTGGAGTAAGGAAACTTGCTCAGGGTCCTGCCCAGGAATCAAACCCAAGCCCTCTCGCTTGCGGGACGAGTGCTCTAACCAATACACTATAGGACTCAGTACTGGGGCCCAGGCACTCATACATTTACCCAATCCTTTACCTTCCATTTGCTTTCGTTCCAAAGGCGTTTGACAAAGACCCCACTCTCACTCAGCTCCCGGATTGCTATGATGCGCTGCGAAACTCTACACTATGTGAAAAGCACTATATAAAAGCATGTTTAGTTGAGAAAGATTTATGGGGAGACAGGATTCCAATCAAAACCCAGATCTTCATTCCCCGCGCACCCCACCACAATATCAGCCCTCCAAGTTTAGATAGTTGAGGGGTGATTTGATTGAGTATTTAAGATGATAAAGGGATTTGATAGGGTAGATGCAGAGAAGCTATTTCCTCTGGTGGGGGAATAAAAAAGGGGCAAAGTCTTAAAATTAGAACCAGCCCATTTACGAGTGAAATCAGAAAGCATTTTTTCCACTCAAAGGATGGTAGAAATCTGGAATTATCTCCCCCAAAAGGCAGTGGATGCTGTGTGACACACACTGATCTGCAGCTCCCATTGGAAAGTTATTGTGTTTAATAGAAACTAGTGGAGGTGAATTGCGGTCTCGTCCCACACAATATTTCATTTAAATATAATATTTGCACTTGATATAGTGCTTTTCATGTCTTCAACACATCTCAAAGCGCTTCACAGAAAATAGTGTAAAGTGAATTGACTGTATATTTTGTGGGTGAAAGGCGGCAGCTAATTGCACACAGCAGCGTCCCACAAAGAGTCATGGATTGAGTGACCAAATTATTATTGTTATTTTTTTCTTGAAGGATTATCATCAGGCGTGTGGAGTAAGGAAACTTGCCCAAGGTTGCGCCCTGCTGGGAATCGAAACCAGGTCTCTTGCTTGGAAAGCAAGTGCTCTAACCACTGAGCTACAGGATATCATATCGTACTCAGCCAGGAGATTAAACTAAACATTTACACAGATGGCAAACTAGTGAGCAGATACCACCATTGTCTGAGTATTTTGTCTGAGGAAAGGGGAGGCGTTTTGCATGTCAGCATCGCAATCACTGGCCGAGTCCAAAGCAACATATCAAATAAACACCCTACTGGGGCCTAGCCTAAGATGTCATTCAGGAAAACCAATCGGTTGCATTTACATAAGAATATACGAATTAGGAGCAGGAGTAGGCCATTCGGCCCCTCGAGCCTGTGCTCCGCCATTCGATAAGATCATGGCTGATCTTCAGACCTAACTCTGATTACCTGCCCTCTCCCCATATCCCCTAAACCCTCTATTTTTAAAAAATCTATCAGTCTCAGCCTTGAAGATGTTCAAGGACTGACATCTACAGCCTTCTGGGGTAGTGAATTCCATAAGTTCACTACCCTCTGAGTGAAGAAATGTTTCCTCAACTCTGTTCTAAAAGGCTGACCCTTAATTTTCAGACTGTGACCCCTGGTTATAGATTCTCCTCCCGGGGAAACAGTCCCTCAGTGTCTACTTTATCAGCCCTTTAAGAATCTTATATGTTTCAATAAAATCTCCCCCAATTCTTCTGTACTCTAGAGAATACAGCCCCAGTTTATTCAGCCTATCCTCATAGGTCAGTCCCCTTATCCCAGGAACTAACCGAGTGAATCTACGCTGCACCCCCTCGATGGCAAGTATGTCCTTTTTTTAAATAAGACCAAAACTGCACACAATACTCCAGGTGGGGTCTCACCAAAGTCCTATACAGTTGCAGCAAGACTTCCCTACTCTTGTACTCTAAACCTTTTGCAATGAACGCTAACTGCCGTTCGCCTTCTTAGTTGCTGCTGCACCTGCAAACTAACTTTTTGAGACTGGTGTACAAGGACACCCAAATCCCTCTGAACACTAACACTATCTAATCTCTCCCCCTCTAGAAAATAATCTGTTTTTCTATTTTTGCTACCTAGTGAATAACTTCACACTTCCCCACATTAAATTCCATCTGCCACCTACTCGCCCACTCCCCTCGCCCATCTATATACCGTTGCAATCTTTTTGCATCATCCTCAGAGCTTACTCTCCCACCGAGTTTAGTGTCATCCGCGAATTTAGATACGTTACATTCAATGTCCTCGTCGAGATCATTGATGTAAATTGTAAATAGCTGAGGCCCAAGCACTGATCCTTGTGGCACTCCACTAGTCACATCCTGCCAATTCGAGAATGACCCGTTTATCCCTACTCTCTGTTTTCTACCCGTTAGCCACTCTTCAATCCATGCTAATATGTTCCCATTAATCCCGTGGGCCTTAACCTTGTGCAATAGCCTTTTGTGTGGCACTTTGTCAAATGCCTTTTAAAATCTAAGTATACTACATCTACTGGTTCCCCCCTATCTAACCTGCAGATACATCTTCAAAAAACTCTAAAAGATTAGTTAAGCATGACTTCCCTTTTGTAAAGCCATGTTGACTCTGCCTAATCTTGTTATGGTCTTCCAGGAATCCCATAACGACATCCTTAATTAAGGACTCAAGAATTTTCCCTACCACTGAAGTCAGACTAACTGGTCTATAGTTCCCCATCTTTTCTCTCCCACCCTTCTTAAATAGTGGTGTCACGTTTGCAATCTTCCAATCAATGGGAACTGTTCCAGAATCCAGAGAATTTTGGAAGATCAAAGACAAGCCATCCACTATCTCAGTAGCCTCTTCTTTTAAAACCCTAGGATGTAGGCCATCATGTCCAGGAGATTTATCAGTTTTAAGACCTGATAATTTACCTAAAACCATTTCTTTATTAATATTAATTCCTCCAAGTTGCTCGCTAACATTGTCTTCTTGGTTCCCCTCTATTCTTGGTAGGTTTTCAGTGTCTTCTAAGGTGAAGACAGTAGCAAAGTACTTGTTTAATGACTCTGCCATGTCTTTGTCCCCTACTATAATTCCCCCGTCTCTGCCTCTAACAGACCCACATTTACCTTTAACAGCCTCTTCCTCTTTATATATTTATAAAAACTCTTGCAGTCTGTCTTTATGTTCTTCGCTAATTTGCCCTCATATTCCATTTTCTCCCTCTTAATTTTTTTTGGTTCTCCTTTGTTGATCCCTAAAGTTCTCCCAATCCTCGGGTTTACTACTCATCTTAGCTGTTTTATAGGCTTCTTCCTTTAACTTTATACTGTCCCTAACTGCTCTAGTTAGCCGCGGTTGGGCCACCTTTCCCGTGGCATTCTTATTCCTCAAAGGAATATGTGCTCGCTGGGAATTTTGCACTATCTCCTTAAACGTCTGCCATTGCTGGTCTACTGTCAAATCCTTAAGTCTAATTTCCCAGTTTATTTTGGCTAAATCCTCTCTCATACCAGCAAAATTGGCTCTACTTAAATTTAAAACCTTTGCTTCGGACTTAACTATTTCTCTCTCTAACTTAATACTAAATTCCATCATATTATGATCACTTTGCCCTAGAGGAGCCTTAATTACCAATAACAACTTGCATTTACATAGTGCCCTTCACACCAGGCGAGCGTCCCAGAGTGCCAATAGCCTTGAGATTGCTGTTCCCAGACTGACACCAGCACGGCTGAGTGCGCAATGTCAGACACTGGTTGCTGCCGCTTAATTCCAGGTTTTCTCCACATTCTTAGTTCACAGGAAATATTCTCTTGTATTTAACTCTCATATCATTTTCTCAATGAGCAACTGGCTGAAGGCACTGGGACATGAACCCACACAGAGCAGAGCTGGGGTCTATTCCCAGTCTGTGCTGGGTTAGTACATCTCATCTACAATCTGCTTCAGTGCCCACTCCTGACCTGTGGGCCCTGCTGGAACCTGTATGCTCATTGGGAGAGGAACAGGCTCTTCACAAGAGATTCAGATGAAGGCCCTTCAGCTTATTTGATCCTTGGCTGGGTGGAGGGCAGATTTACCAAAATGGTACCAGGGATGAGGGACTTTACTTATGTGGAGAGAAGCTGGGATTGTTCTCCTAAGAGCAGAGAAGGTTAAGATTTAATAGCAGTGTTCAAAATTATGTGGATTTTGATACAGTAGATCAGGAGAAACCATTTCCCCTGGTGGGTGGGTCAGTAATCAGGTTACATAGATTTAAGATAATTGGAAAAAGAACCAGAGGGGAGATGTGAATTTTTTTAAAAACAGATATCTGTTATGGTCTGGAATGTACTGCCTGAAAGGGTGGTGGGAGCAGATTGAATAACAACTTTCTAAAGGGAATTAGATAAGTACTTGAAAAATAAAAATTTGCTGCGATATGGGGAAAGAGCAGGGGAATGGGACTGATTGGGTAGCTCTTCCAAAGAGTCAGCACAGGCACAATGGGTCGAATGGCCTCCTTCTGTGTTGTAATATTCTATTATCCTTCCACTAAACAACTTGCATTTATATATCACACCTTTCACACAGGTTAGTGTCTTGGAACAATAGCAGGTTTAATAATGGATGGGTGGGATCTGTAATTCACTGATAGTTCCAGAGGCAAAGTTCACAAATACATTTCTTACAATGAGATAGCACTGAAAAAAGCATATTAAAAGATGTAGGGAACAAGTAGGCAAGGGTGATATCACTTGAACTGAACTGGGTTCATGTCTAAATTCGTCTCAGGATTGGGATGATGCTAGCAGAGAGAGGATTCAATGCGTGGCCCTATTTCCATGAGGTGGTGATGTTGGGCTTCTCTTTAAACAGCTGCAGTCCTTGTAGCAGTGGTGATCGTTAGGGAGCTCCAAAATGTTTGATTCAGCAATGGTGATGTGTTTGTCATGTAGGGGAAAGCACCAGTGAACAACCAGTTCTATCACATTACTGGATGTTTCATGAAATGGGTTTGAAAGTAAAAGCAGAAATTGGATTTTAATTTGACAATCTTCCTCAAGAGTGAGGGATATAGGAATATCATTGCTGCAGGGAGAGTGTTCCCCAATCCTGACCCGCATCTCCAGTCTGAAACACTGACTGTCCAGCATCTTGGGAAGAGCTCCTGATGTGAAAGGCCCTATACAAATGTAATTTTGCTGTTGTTGCTGGAGGCTGGGGTCAAGACACATTGTGTAGATCATACTTGCATTTGATGTAGTGCTTTTGTTTTGCATCCACTCATACCTTAGTCTCTCACCTTAGACCTGAAGATGGATCTCTCCCCCAACCGAACCCCACCCACCCCAAATAACCTTCAGGTTAAAGGTTAAGAATTCCCAGTTTTTTCAGTGGAATTGGAGAATGGTTATCCAACACCATGTTGGTTATCCAACACCGCAGATAAGAGTGCACATGAACCCTATCAATACACAAACTTAGAATGCACTGAGCGTCATGATCAAAAGGCATTCAGAATGCACATCACTGACTGGAGTAGTAAGAGACCTCTCTCTCTCCCCCGCCCACCCTCCCGCTAGGTGGGGAGTAAGGAAACTTGCCCAACATTTTGCCCTGCTTGGGAATCGAATCCAGGTCCTCTAATGACTAAGCTACAGGACTGTATAATGAAGCAGAATTCACAGACTGACATAATATTGTCACACAGTAGCTATTTCCAATTGCAGGGCTGCTTACTATTTTGGCAGCGCATTCCTACTAAGTCAATGCTGTGAATGTAACCCACAAGGTGATTTTATTAGTCACTGAAAATTCATCAGTTTGGCCAGTCGATACTTTCAGTGTTCAGGGATAAACAAAGCAGGAATCTCCCAATAATCAGATTGTGATTCAGTGCAGTAACAGGCCTTAGGGATGGAGTCTTTCTCCATCCTTTAAAAAAAATCTCTGCACAAATGTCTTGAAACACAACTTTGCCATAAATGTGTTTCACTCCAAATCATTGCAGGTCATCGCCAACATTATACATGAAAAGCCAAGTGAGACCTCAAATTGTACCAATGTAAGATTGTAAAATTGGTAAGTGCTGGACAGTCCCAAATGTAACAACTTCTCACAAAATATCAACTTGTGACACAAAACTGCTTTTGTGTGCTGATGATAGGAAGCAATAATTACTTGGGATATTCAGACTACCACAAATTGTCAATTAGCAGACTAACCTTTGCATTAGTTAATTGAAGCTCACAGGAAACGCACACATCAATATACACTTCATTCAGATAGATAGTTTCCCATTGCCAAACCATTACATTCTGGTGGCTACAATCTAATCTGTGCAAGTATACAGTAGAGCCACTAACTAATGGAGTGAGGTTAACAACTGGAGCCATTCAGAATCTTATTTTGATGCCAAGATTTCCTGGAAGACTGAGTTCCCTCCGTCAAAGCACTATACTTTCCAAATGATAATTGCAAAGTGGCCAATAAGGTGTGAATCTAGACGGCCAGATATGAGAGCCCTGAGAACAAATTACATACAAGGCAATGAGCAGGACAGGTAAGGCACACACTGTCACCACCTGTACCCAAACATCTCTCGGTATTTTGTATATGTGGTTTAAGAATCGGAGATACAACTGCAGCAAAACAAAATACTAGTTTAATAGAAATCTAGAACTGAACAACTCTTTAGTGAAACCAAAATTACCAGGGATATCATGATAAACCAGATGAAAATTCACTCATTTCCTATCATTCTTTTGCTAAAGCAATGCACAGTTCCAGTACACACCAAACAAAATAATGGGGGGGGGGGGGGGGGGGAGAAGAGAAAGTTTCCTGTGCCCTCCTAAGTAAATACAATCTGATCAAGTCTCCACGGGTTATTTTAGTTGTGATTACGTCACTCTTTTCTGTAGGTTGCAAGTAGTTTAGGAAATGCAGAGGACATCTTTTCAATTTGGAGACATCTGCTGTGTTAACCAGCTCAAGTGTTCAATGGAGATGGCACAGGGCTCTCCCCCCCCCACTGGCCATCCTGACTGAACTTCAATTTTTTAAAAATTAGCCCCCAAAAACTGTCTGGAGGATTAAACCTTTCCCCAGTTGCTCATGAATTGCCTGTCCAAATCACTATAATGATAATCCTTGCATTTGGTATAGTGCCTTATCATGTACACTGTAAAGATACTAATCAACTAAATACACTAAACAAAACTGGTGCACTGATTGTGACAAGAGTTGCTGTTTACAGGCAAAATTTCCTTACCTATTCTCTCACTGGTGGCCACATTTAGAGAAGTGAAAAAAACAGCAAGTACAGACGACAATTAATATGACTTTTCTTTAGACAGAGAGTTCAAATCCTCAAACCAATTCCTGTCTATCCAATCGTTCCCACTTAGCCCATCAAATAACAGATTTCAGATTTACTATATTGCTCTTCACTGTATTCACACACAACACTTGAAGTTAAACACAGCAGGCAAGAAATGCATTATTTGCCTCTTTATATATAAATTAAAGAAAAAGCAAGACAAAAGGTTTACAGCTAAACCTACAGAAGCTATTTCCTTTATTGTCATGGAATGCATTTTATTGACAAAAAGCTGCAGAGGATAATGATATATGTACATCGTGTTCTTTTACATAATGGTTCAGAGTTCAAATATTTGCCAACTGATCTCACCAAATAGCTGTAAAAGCAAAATTCATCAGTCTGCAAATTACAAAGATAATCTTTAAACGCAACTGGTGCTGATACAAAGATTTCAGCAGTAAGTACCGCCAGGAACCCTGATGACAAAGAGCAATGCCGTTCGTACAATATGTGGCTGATGTGGACTGTAACATTAACCCACTGAGCAGACTTTGAATTCAGAACATTACAGAGCTCAGCTTGGCTTTACCCAAGATAAAAGTATTCCAGTAATCTTAAGACCCAATTTGTATGGCAGAAGACAACTTGCTCGCCAAGTAACTAGAAGAGACATCACCCAGGTACGGAAACCAATTGGTTCCTCCCCACCCCACCAAAAATCACACACACAAAGCCACAGGGATGAAAAATCTCATGTCCTGGGACCTTTCACAGATGCTCAGTGGAGAAATGCAGTCCTTTCTCACTGTACAGTGGTGTAGTGAGTGTAGACACGTCACATCTCTCTCTACATCATTTGCAAAAAACATCAGGAAAACTCTTCAAAAGTCAAACGGGTAAATTTGTATTAAAAAAAACATCAGTTACTGATTGATTTATTTTGTAGGTTTTACAAAAACTTATGGATATGATACAGTAGGATTGTTGATTACCAAGTCTGTACAGCATTTCTCAGCACAGGGCACGGCGGGACTACCCAGCTCACATTTGCTTAAAAAAAATTTCAAAATACAGTACTAGTTGTATTAAATCTCCACTAGTATAGCATCCGGATCCAAATCATTGAACTTTGTGCCAAAGAGAGGACGTGCCAGTGGGACTTACTACTTAAACAGATCTGGCTTACAAGAATTAATTCCACTCAATTTGTTAGAAAATTACTTTTTTTTGTATATATGCCGTTCACAAACAAACCACATGAAACATTTTTTAAAAAAAAAGTATTAATGCAGAAAGATTACCACCAAGCATTAAAAGGTTGGTTGTGGCCAAATCCTAGAGCAAAAAAAAACACACAAATCTACCTGTAGTGGTCAAAATAAAAGTACGCACATTGCTCTGTGAACAATCTGGCAGCTCTTGCTGTGAATGAGTTGCTAGGTACTGTCACCAGCAGGTAAACATCAACCCTTGGGCTATTACATTGGTACAAGTTCACGTTAAACACACAAGTGGGACAACTTAACCTGCGATATACTGTACATGTACAGAGAGATCAGAATCGGCTGGCTGCTCACAGATTTTTTTTCCATATCAAAAAAAGGACTGTTCAAAACAAAAAGGCTCAACATGCACAACACTAAAAACTCATTTCAACTGATTTACACGCTAGTTGCTACAATTCCACTGTCTAAATGGTAAAGTCAATGCAATACCCACATGCACAAACTATAATTCATGTCACTTTGGAAAAAACTACCAATCTCAGCCTAACTTTGATTTGCACCATTTCTATACGCAATTCTGTAAAACTGTCTCCAGGTATAGCCGGCACTGTCAGGCACAGACCCAGCTCCCATCTCCCAAATGTCAAATCAGGACGCCAGAACTAAAGTATAAAGAATTGGTAATAACAAAGGGACCCAACTATAACATTATCTAATGTGTATCTGTGCTGAGGCTTTAAGCTGGCCAAAATGTACTAGCACACTAACAGTTCCATGGATCTACACAAAGCCCGCTTTTGTTGGGTCTACATTGTCAATGGTGTACACTTAACTATTTCTCATTTGGAATCCAGATAGCCTGGACCAAGTCTCTTGCAAAGACTTGTAAGTTAGAGGCTAGCGGAATCTCAGTCAACCTATTGGTTTAATAACTGTACTAAAGGCGACCAACCATAGAAGCCATAGTGTCACTTCATATTCTGGTCTATCCCAAGACCAGTTTGACCTTCCTCGATCCTATTGGTCTGTCACTGAGGTCGACTACAGCTGACATTGCTTCATCGCAGGATTCGAATGCTACCATGGCTTCCCCTGTAGGCATGCCCTGCTCGTTGAACTGCAGACACACTGAGTCTGGAATCACACGATATCCGTAAAAAAAATCTAAGATCTCATCCACTGAGACTTTGAAGGGCAAATTCTGAACTTTCACCACAGTCGGGCTGTTGGGATTCAAAGGGCCGCCTCCAAAGCCAGACTCCATTCCTGGTCCAGGGAAGCTGCCCACATTGCTGCTTCCAAAGCCAGGCCCTCCCAATGGCCCCTCACCAATACCACTGCCAGCCCCAGGTCCTGATCCAGGCCCAGGCCCAAATATACTGCTTGATCCCCCAAAGCTGCTGCCAGGGTTGAATAGTGGTATGGGGCCATTAAGACTATTACCTGGATTGCCACCTGACAGAGGACCTGGGTCTCCTCCCACATTCTGAAGGAAAGGAAGCTCAGGACCCCCTTGACTGGGAACCTTTTGGCCTTTGCCTTGGAAAGGGGGGTTTTTCTCCATCTCGTGCTTTTGCTCGAGCGTGATGAGCTGGACAAATGCATTGCGGCCATTCAGTTTCTTGCGGTGGAGTCGCTCGGCTTTCTGGGCTTCCTCTTCAGACAGGAACTGCACCAACGCCTGTCCTAGGCCTTGCCCGTTATTGTCAGTCAGAATGTGGACCCCATTTTCTGCTAAGCCAATGCCTTCCAAGAACTGGAACACATCACTTTTGGTTACGTTATAGGGAATATTCCAGATGTGGCCACAAACCTTTGGGCAACCGATTGCTTCTCCTTCAATCTTTACCATATCTCGCTTCTGTTCATTTTGCATAAAACTGTGGGTTCTTTTATGAATCATTTCCAGCTTCTCTAACATTGCTTTTTTAGTGATTGGGTGAACCTGGATGAAACGATTGCCCATGTACTGCTTGTGGCGGCACAAGGCTGCTTGATAATCAATGACAGTCTTAAATTCCACAAAGCCTTCTCCAGTTGCTCTCCCATTTGGTCCATAAGCTATATAGATACTGTCCTCAATGAGCTCTAGTTTACTGAAGAACTCCATGATGTGCTTGTTCTCAGCTTCATAAGGTAAGCCTTTCAGATAGACACAGAACTCCTTGTCATGAGGAGAACGGGATCGTGACCTTTCCCGCCTGCTTGGGGATTCAGATCGAGACGTGTGAAATGGCGGCTGGTTATGTCCATAATGGCCTACGCTTGCTGGTGGAAGGCCCACGTGTTTGGTTAGACTGAAGTTAGATGTGAGGTTCAGCCACTGTCTCTCTGTGGCAGGGAACACATTGGCAAATCTCTGGCCCATCATCATCTTTCCGTGCCGTTTCAAAGCTTCAAAAGTGTCAGAGGGACCATAAAACTTCACAATCGCGTCTCTATTACTGCGACCCAAGTGGTCTTTCATCATGTGCACTGCATCAATTCTAAGTCCATGAAAAAAATCCCTCACATCAGCCTCAGTGGCAGCATATGGCATTCCGTAGAGATGGATGTACAGGTCATCGGGGTTGACTGGAGGGGGTCCTTTCAATGAACTGTGGGAATTCATTGGGTTGATGGGACCCAAAGAACCCAAGGGGCCCAGGTACATGGAATTTAAATTACTACCAATCCCCACTGCAGACCCTGAGCCATTCATTCCACTGGGGCCAGTGCCTCCTAGAGAAAGACCGCTACTTGTATTCATAGGCATGGGTGGCATGCTTGGCATCGGAGGTATAGGTGGCATTGGAGGAATAGGAGCAAGAGGTGCTATAGGTGGAAGGGGGGGCACTGGTGGCATTGTTGGCATCACACCAATGGGAGGAATTGAAGGCATTGGTGGTAGTGATTGTATTGTAGGTAAAGGAGGAAGTGGTGGCAAGGGGGGCACAGAGTTCATTGTATTTAATGGTGGCATAGTGCTGGGCATTGTTGAACCCATGCTAAACCCTGGGCTGCTGAAAGTGGGGTTGTGGCTTGAGGGTGTGTTTCCCATGCTGGCAGCAGAAAAGGTGGGCACATTTTTATTACCCATGCCTTCATGTATTGAGGAAGTAGTAGTGACCAAAGTTGGAGTGCTTAGGTTAGATATGGTAGAAGGCAAATTCCCCCGTCCACTCATACCAGTATTACTAGGTGGCCCAGGTCTGCTCGAGCCCACTGGTGGCATATCCACATTCCCTGTCTCAAAACGCCTTCGGCTCAGCTCAATCATGTTTTGCATTTCAGTCTTACTACTCAATAGGAGTGAGACTTTGGAGCCTTTAATAGTCCCCCCACTCCGCATCATCCCAAGCCGGGCATCTTCATCTGTGGAGAAAACGATGAAAGCCTCACCAAGTTCACCACCTACAATATGCACGCCACCATCAGGAATGGTCAATCCAGAGAAGAAATGGCGGATATCCATGGTCCCCGCCACAATGGGGAGACCCTGCAGGCGGATGACCACGGCCATGCTGAGCCCAATCAACAACAACCACCTGCAGATGAAAAAGGCACGACTATGTCAGACGAGTTAGCAGAAATCCAGCTCAACCAACATTCAGAATTTAACAGTGTAAGCCGTCACAAAACATACAACAAATTCATTGCTTAGGACAACTAGTTTTAACAAGGCAATGTATTACTCAAATCCAACTCAAATATACAAATACCCAAGCTTTAATATAATCACAATTTAATGCAGCAACCAAAAAATTAATGCATTTCTCTTTAATCTCCAACCTCCTAAAAATAATCTTTAAACTACGCAGATGTGCAATATTAGATTTGAATGCAAAAGAAAGCAATTTGGAAACAGTCAACCACAGCAAAAGCAAAAATTGCCTCAAATTTTAAAATCCCTCCAGCCTGCAAAGGAGTACTATATTATGAATCCATTTTCATACACAAACAACTGGTAGTTAGCAAACTCTCACATTAAGTTTGGTAGATTTTCTGAAAACACAACAGCCAATTCTACTATTTCCAATGAAGATAGGACCACGCCAGTGGTTTTACAGAACCATTGTATTCGAATAGCAATGTTGCAGCTGAAGGACGGTCAAATTCAACATGCCAATCGTGAACACTTCACACGGGAGCAATTGTGAGCAAAAGGCTATTGCTAAATTTTCAATACAGACTTCAAATAGCAAAAGAAACTAAAAATGCTAAGCTTAACCCCAAACGGCACTAACCCAAATACTCATGCCTTTTTACTAAATATTTCATTAAATGGTTCTCAATTTGGCGAAGCTCCCAGTGAGATGATAAATCTACATTTCTACTTCTATTCACCCTTACAGAAGAGAATCTTACCTGTAACCAAAACAGTGGCGTTTGTTTCCCTTAAGATGCTGAGGACACCAGCCAATCCTGTTGCCAACCAATTTAAACCAACTTTACAGACTGCAGAAAGAATAAACGGGATGACAAATCAATGTCGGCAAAAGGCAATGCAATCAGATGTGTGGACACAAGCGTGCCACCAACATGTTGCAGCTCACTGAATGAGCGCAAAAACAACATTTCAGAATTCCTCACAACATTCCCAAATGATACAACATTTATTACAGGGTTTGACTTTATCCACCCAAACACAAAGCTCCAGAATTAAGTTATCAGAAAAAGTACAAAAATACACCACATTGTACAGTAATTTTGCTGTTATGGTCTGGAATGCCCTGGAAGCAGATTCGATAACAGCTATTAGATCTCTCCACTGCAGTCAGTAACTAGGTGCTGTAATTTGGCACAGCAATTCACTCAGGGCAGCAAGCATTGGAATATTTTCATGGAGATGTCTATTAATGGTATCTATTGAAGATATCCGGCCTAACACTGTGCTGTGGACCACTGGAATAGAGGTTGGTTTTGGTGGAAAGCAGGGCTTATACTCCATCTTTGTCACTATGGGATGTATCTGGCAGATTTTCAGCAGGTTAGAAAATGTATTAGAAATTGTACACAATGTTGGGCAAGTTTCCTTACTCCACGCCCTCCGTTTACCCAGCAGTAAGTAGGAACCTGGTTGTTAGTTGATTGGCAGACTGCTTTCCAGGGGTAATAATTCCTTCAAAAAATAAAATAATGATAATAATTTGGTCACTCAATCCACGACTCTTTGTGGGACGCTGCTGCGTGCAATTGGCTGCCGCGATTCGCCCACAAAATATAGTCTATCTACTTTACAGTATATTCTGTGAAGCGCTTTGAGACGTCTATAAGACGTGATAAGGCCCTATATCAATTGCAAGGATTATTATTATAAACAGCCTCATTTGGATTACATAGATTACCAAACTCCCATACAGGTCAGTGTGAATGCTTGGCGGGGTCTGCAGCTCTGGATAATCTTGAGCAGCATGCTCAATGGGAAATGAAAAATATTGATGCTTTGTTACAAGTAACATTGAGAATCTGATACTGAATCACTTAATCTCGACCTTGCCACCACCATTTCTGTGTGTAAACCAAAATCACACACATCAGCCCTTATAGTTGAAATACTTCTAGAAAGATCACCTTGGTGAAGTTTTTGTACAGTTAACTTTCACTAAAAACATTTTAAATGTTGAGGGGTTTATTTGCAGCCAAGAAAACATTGTGAAGTATTTCTCCCATTGTCTTGGCCAATAACAGATAAGATTAATCAATCACTTTACAGGAGACATTGCTGTGCTCAAATTGGCTGCTGTATTCACCGGCAAAATAGTCACTACACTTTACAGTAAATTGTGTGAAACGCTTTGCAAAGTCCTTCCTACATGAAAGGAGCTGTATCAGATGCAAAGATTAATATAACTTATCAAAGGTAATGTACTTCAGAGCACAGGACAATTTGCTCAGTTACACAGCTTGATGCTCTACCTTTTCAATCTTTAGCAGGTCTAAGAGAAGTTGCTGAAAAGAATGGCATGAAAGCGATCATTTCGTCCACAAAATATAGTCGATTCACTTAATAATATATTCTGTGAAAAGCTTTGAGAAGTCTCAACGACGTGATAAGGCGCTATATCAAATGCAAGGATTATTATTATTTTCTCCCCACTCCCGCTGACTCAGGTTTGATCCCTGACCCAGACTGAGGTAGCCAATGTCTTGTTTTATAGTTGTAACGCTTCCTCTGAAGGGAATCTGTAATCAATTAATTCCTGTACAAACCTATTCACATACACCAGGAATTTGCTTGAATCTATGATCATAATTCTTTAACACTTGATCAGGATTTCTATAAACTTTCTATCACCAGTAATTATCTGCTACACCACAAACTGCCCAAATCTGTGCGCAATTGGCTGCCGTGTTTTATCCACAAAATAGTCAATTCACTTTACAAAATATTCTGTGAAGCGCTTTGAGACGTCTCAACGACGTGATATGACTCTATATCAAATGCAAATTATTATTATAATAACCTGCTACAATTTTAAATTATTTCAAATGAATGGATGGATATTTATTCTTAATCGGCAACCACTGCATCTGCAACCAGATCATGAGGAGTTCTATACTTAAAAAACTAATACCGACTGACCATTTGAATCATTAAAAAGCAGATCACCTTGAAACAGGCAAAACATATCAGGATTAAACCTGGGGAAATTGACCAACTAAGTGCTGGGAATCAGCACACACTCTGACTCTGAGACAACTCAGTAGAGACACTGGGAAGAGGATAAAAAAAGGCCTTTGTTTCAGGAACAAAGTATGGTTACCCATCTACAGCAAATTCCTCAAAAGTTTCCCATGCGCTGGATTTTCAATGATCACGGCAGCGAGCATTATAATGTGTAATTAATACAAAGGATGGTGGGAAACCTGTTCATTGACATTCACACATCTGTAATTCAAATCCTCTATTGTGATTGTATCATATAATCTGTTTGTATTGACTTTTAGCAGGTCTAAGAGCAGTTGCTGAAAGAATAGTATGAAAACAATCTGGTGAATTCTTTCAGAGCATTGACCATGGTTTCTGGCTGCTTTGCACTTGTAGTGCAACCCAGCAGCCATGAAAGTCAAACTTGCAGACTGAACTATCACACAGTATGAGCGCAGAGCTGGAAAGAGACGTAAGAAAATCCTGTCACCAGTTGCTGCATTAAGTGGGACATTAACCACTGGAAAAGTCGCACCTAATATTAAAAGGTTTTATCTTCAGAATGTCACCTGATGGAAAACTGTGGCCTCTAGGAGAATATACGTGTCTTTAACATTTAAATGCAACATTAAGTGCGACTTTTTGGTAAATAAATTGTCACATACAGTCTATGCTTCTCACACTACTCAAGTCCCCTTCCTAGCAGTTCGACCAAGGAGAAACGCTGGTAGTGTCCAAGCAGTGGTTTGCCAGTTGGATTGCCTCATGCCTCAGGCTGAGAATAGCATTGAGCCCAGGATGACCTGAGGGTTAAAAAAATAAGGCAAAAATTACAGTAATTTAAAAGGAGACAGATTTTTAAAATATGTTTTGCTGATATTTACACAGAGAGAAAAATAGGACACGCTGTCTAAAGGCCTTGCTTTACTCAAGACCTGGCCAATTCCCTCCACTTACACACACACCACATCCCCCTCTACACCACCCTACAGTGGACTGTTTCTTCTCCAAGTCTCCCATTTCAGACAACTGACAATACAATTGCTCGCTTGGTAAATCATGCACCACCCTCAAATCTAATTCCCCTGCTTGAAGGGATCGGGCATGTCTGGTCTTTACTATGGAGCGGTCGTCAGTGCAATGAAAATCAGGAACTTTTCATGAGAGGAATAGTGCCTTGCACCCAGCCAAGCTAGAGCTTCAGCAAGCAACGTCAATCAAACGGATGTACATACATACACTTTCCCACATACATTTCAGAAGGAAGTGGTCACATAAGAAAACAAACTGTAGTAAATCACCACACACAATACAGCTTCAAAAATATTACATAAATGTTTGTACTGTAGTTAGAACATGGCCACCCCTGGCCCATAGTTAGAAGAATACCAGCTCTGACCACACACTGACTGGTCAGAGCACTAACTGTAAAATCCTTATACAAACCAATGCAGTCACAATGGGACAAGAAAACTCAGTAGTACTGAGCAGTACCAACGCTCTCAGAAAGCTCCAAACCACATAATGAGAAAAAATTGTAAAGGTGTTTTAGTTTCAGAACTTGATGTACAATTCCGAAGCAGAGCACAGTTCCATTATTTAACAGAACACACCACATGGACCAAACCACTAACAGCACATGCTTGAAAACCTTTCAGAAGAGATACTCGACCAAACAGAAACATCTCAATGGGAATCAATTGAGAAAGAAAAACATGACAGAAGAAAGTGTGTCATTGGCAGACTTTAAACCAGGTCAACATAATTATAAATTAGATTCAACTTATTGCACAGATTCAAGGATTTATGTGTACATAAAACCAGCGAGATTGACAGAAGGCTTTGTGTTCAGTTTGAACAGCAAAACAAGGCACATTACAGGATCACTCCAAGATTCAGCATTTTAAACCAGGAATCCCTCCAATCCAGATTGCTTCATTCTCAAATATTTCTGAAATACGTCAGCAAACAGGCAGAAAAAAGTCATTGCATTGCACAGAATACAGAAAAAAAAGCAAACACTCCTTGTTCACTCAGGAACATTGTCATTTCAATCCAATTAACCGACAAGGCAAGTAATAAGGATCGCTATAAAGTGCAGTATAATAAAAGCTACTTTATCAATTCATTAAACTTGTGCAAACTAATTAATATCCACCAACAGAAAAACAATCAGCCAAGGACCTCACTGCACAAGCTCCAAATTCAGCAACATTTGATCATAATAACTATTGAGAAAGCTGAAACCAATATTCTCATGCGGCCTCAGAAATGTATCTTTCACTTCCAACAAGAAGCAATCAATTCCAAAGAATCCAGACCGCATCAACAACAATAACAAACTGCATTTGTATAGTGCCTTTCAAGTCAACTAATCTTCTCTCCCATTTCCAGGCCAAGCTAAACCCAAACCAGCATCTTCTCTCCCCTCCTGACTCCCACTGCAAATTACATTTTTTTAACGTTTGTTCCACATATTTTCAGTTGTACGTGGTGCTTTACTTAGCAGAAAACACTGTAAAAAAAACATTGTAACATTGTTAACCATCCAGGCAGCAGTTGGACATTGGGTTATCCAAAATATTACTTCCACACATCCATCTCATCATCCAATGACACTGCGTCCTTATTGCACATCAGGGCTGAATACAAACAAACCAGAGAGATCAAAACACACGGTGCATTTCAAAACAATGAGGCATTTCCCACAAAGCAAGCGAATATTCCACTCATTCATAAATCCTGATCCTTACACAACCTTGCTCAGCAAACCAGTTAAGCACTTAAGCTTTGCAGCTCTTCACAACACTCCATAGCCTTTGGGGGACTTAAAATGGGCTCATACTATTTTCAAACCCTCCGTTTGTTACAGAGCTGGATAACTGAGAGAAGCAAATCATACATTTTCCTTATGACAGAAATGAAAGAGCAATCTTAAAAATTAGGAACAGATTGATGAAAAGACCACATTGAAGTACAGACATTCTTACCCTCGTTTCATAAAAAGGCAACAGTGTAATTTTAATCAAAATCATGAGAACAAGAGCAAAAACATCGATTTACTGTTGTAAATTCTGAGAATATACTACATGCTCATATTCCACATCTAACCACAAATACTAGCTTGATTTTAAATTGCTGTATCAGGCAGACATATTGAAAGAAAATAAAAGTACACAACAAATCCCACTGATTAAAAAACCAAAGGATTTCAACACCAAGATCAGAGCGATTAAAAAGGTCCACAATCCTTCCCAGTTCTCTCCTTCACACACACCCAACAAATATTACTGGGCCTTGAAAGGTATAATAAGATATTTACAATATATTTTAGCTAAAACATTATGAAACACAAGGAATGTCAAGCATTAGGAGTCCCTTTCTCCACGTCAGATTCCACCCAAAACATTCTGCAAGACACTCTTATACAAGCTTGCATTTGTGTGATTGGATTGAGTCTGACTACTGTAATAGGATCTTTGTACTCAATCACAGCCCTTTGCACAATATACAAAGATGGAGATGAGCAGCAACAATGAATGCATTTCCTTTCTTTTTACGGTATTTTCAAAGAATAAGGAAGGAATGACAAAAGTCAATGCACTTGTGAACATGAACATCGACCATCAAATTAAGTGAAATATTTTCTTTAAGATGTCTCGAAGGAGTGATATGGTGCTAGGATTAATATTATTATATTTGGAAAAAAACAGATTATAACTTTGGGGGGAAAATGTACCCATTGACAATTTCAGTAAAAGGAGTTAAATTCAATTGGCCAATCAAGGTCCCTGGATATTTGACGGCTTGTGACATTACCAGTCCTGAAACAGGTCTGCAGTGGGCCTGACAACTGAGGGATTAGTATATTCCGTAACTTGCAAGTATCAAAAGCTGATCCGAGTGCAATCCTTTGTATAAGGTCAACAGCAGCAGCGTGCTTCTGCTTCCTGCAGCAAGAGTTGATGGAGGAAAATTTAACATGCTTGAAATAAAGAAGGAATTTGGAAAACCACAGGATTTTTAAAGAGTTTAAATTTTAAGCATACATTTCAGTGATATGCCTTCACTAACTTCATCTAGCTTTATCAAAACCACTAGTCAGCAATTTAAAGGGTAATTTGAATTTGCGTCCTTCGATGGAGCAGAGCAATCTTACAAATAATTCTTCTGAGCACACCGTACAAGTCATCTCCTTAAGGTTTACTATTACAGTTCCTTCTATAATGCTACATTTGCACTTAATAATAATAATACATTTGAGAGAGTGGGGAGTGGAGCCAGCTTGCTTACAGCAACAAAACTCGTTATGTTTTCCTAGGAATAGCCCAGAACTAGACGTAGCATGTGAGTGTAAAGGTTTGCTTTACAGCAGACAATGAGAAAGACACTCCAAATTTTGCTTCCAGATTTGTGCACCAAATCAACTCAAATTGTGCAGAATCATTTAGCAAGTTACCCGAGATCCCAATATAGATGTCAACCTAGCCCAGGGCTCCAGATTGCACAAGGGAACAGGCACTTCTTACACAGCTGTTCCCTCCTCAATCCACTTGTACCATACTGGAGACAAGGGAATTCAATCATGTCCTTTCTTAGATTATACTTAATGTACTTCTAAAATTGCTTATTTATTCTAGTTTTGTTCCAGTAACTAATTCCTGTGATTTCAGCAGATTTCTGATATTTCTGAGCCCATTTTTCATTCATCATTTATCTGTACAATGGTTCTCTCTCTGAAAGACAGGTTATCTTCCGTAAAATTTACGATTGCCTGGGAATTCATCAGCATTAGAGGATTAAAACTGGAGCATCACTTCTGGGGTTCCCAACAGTAATGTCAAGCCTCCCCACCCAAGTCTTTCACAGAATATTAAAGCGTTAGATATTATTCAAAAATAACACTATGGAAAGATTCCACTTTTTAAAAAAAAGGTGAATTACAGGTTGGAAGGAAGAATAATTATCCACAACAGCTACTGTTCTTCCCTTCCATGCATATCAATATCTTAAAACAAAGAACTGCAAGACTGACGGATTTTTTTTTGGTCACTCAACGCACAAATGTTTATGGGACACTCTGTGCACAATTGGCTGCCGCATTTCACCCACAAAATATACAATCAATTCACTTTACAGTATATTCTGTGAAGCGCTTTGAGACATCTCGAAGACGTGATAAAGCGCTATACCAAATGCAAGGATTATTATATTATTTTTAATATAAAATGTCAGAGAAGTCACCTCACACATCATGGTCGCCTCTGGACAGTCCATCAAAACTGATAATTTAGGACTCAACAGAAAAATTGATAACAATCTTTAAATAATTAAACTGTTATATATATACACAAGAATCTGCACAACTAGCATTGGCATCTATCAAAACTGCTGCTGGGACAACAAATTCCGACAATAAAAGAAAACTTTCCCACAGGGTTCCACATTGCAACAATGCATTAAACGAAACGTCACCGCAAACAATAACTCTACAAACCAAGAGTTAGCTGAGATCAGGTTCCCTGAACAAAGAAAGTAAAATGTTAAAGATACGAGGACACAAATTGAGTGTTATACACAGCAGAGGCGAACCAAACTATGCACAAAACCCCAGGAGTACAACACATTTCACTCAACTCATATTTCAATACTCCTCACCTTTTCTCTAAAACTGCACATTAAGAGCGAGATTGTTTTGTACCAGGTACCGTGTAACCCCTTCCTTTTATAACTTGCACAACCCATCAAGTCCACGTAACCCCAAACACTGCCCTGCGCACTGGCCCCAAAATAAACCTGCATTTCATTTACTGTGCCGTGTGAGGAGGGGGGGAGGGGGGCAAACAGTGCAGTGAGGAACCCCAAAAATACAACACCCAAAAATTCAGTCAAGACGCCCACAACTCGTGAGGAGATGATGGACAAGTTACTGGGGGGCAGCACAAAGCGCTTTACCCATACAGTCACTACACTTTACAGTATATCCTGTGAAGCGCTGTGAGGCGTCTGGAAGACGTGATCAGGTGATCAATACCAAACGCCGGGGATGATTCTGACTGTTATTAATGAGATTCTCAGCAGATTCACAGATGTTCTTCACTATAAAGTGCTGAGACCCCGACCCCCGACCGAGCGGCTCCATGTTGGCTCCAATCCCGCCCCCGCGCCCCGGCAGACAGGCCCTGCCCTGGGCAGGCCCTCAGCGCGAGGCCCAGGCCGAGCCCGCGCCCCGCCCCGCCCCGCCTCACACACAGCGCGGCCCCGGAGCCGCTGAGGCTGAGGCCGAGCCACGGTCCCCGCTCCCCCCCCCACCCCAGCAGGCGGATGACCGTGGCTTACCGGCGCTATGGGGGGGGGCGGAGGCTACAGAGCGGAGAAGTTACCGTCTTCACAGCGGCGGCTCCGCCTCACAGCGACTCACAGCACAACATGGCGGCGCTCCCAGCAGCCACCGCGACACGGCCCCCCCCCACACACACACACAGCCCCCCCCCACACACAGCCCCCCCACACACACACACAGCCCCCCCCCACACACAGCCCCCCCCACACACACACACAGCCCCCCCCACACACAGCCCCCCACACACACACACAGCCCCCCCCCCCCCCCCACACACAGCCCCCCCCCCACACACACACCACAGCCCCCCCCACCACACACCCCCCCCCACACACACACAGCCCCCCCCACACACACACACAGCCCCCCCCACGTGTGGGGGGGGGCTGTGTGTGTGTGTGTGGGGGGCTGTGTGTGGGGGGGCTGTGTGTGTGTGTGTGTGTGTGGGGGGGGCTGTGTGTGTGTGTGTGGGGCTGTGTGTGTGTGTGTGTGGGGGGGGGCTGTGTGTGTGTGTGTGGGGGGGGGCTGTGTGTGTGTGGGGGGGCGCTGTGTGTGGGGGGGGCTGTGTGTGTGTGTGGGGGGGGTTGTGTGTGGGGGGGGCTGTGTGTGTGGGGGGGGGCTGTGTGTGTGTGTGGGGGGGGTTGTGTGTGGGGGGGGGGCTGTGTGTGGGGGGGCTGTGTGTGTGTGTGGGGGGGGCTGTGTGTGGGGGGGGCTGTGTGTGGGGGGGGGCTGTGTGTGTGTGTGGGGGGGGCTGTGTGTGTGGGGGGGCTGTGTGTGGGGGGGGGCTGTGTGTGTGTGTGGGGGGGGGCTGTGTGTGGGGGGGGGGCTGTGTGTGGGGGGGGGCTGTGTGTGTGTGGGGGGGGCTGTGTGTGGGGGGGGCTGTGTGTGGGGGGGGGCTGTGTGTGTGTGTGGGGGGGGCTGTGTGTGGGGGGGCTGTGTGTGTGGGGGGGCTATGTGTGTGGGGGGGGGCTGTGTGTGTGTGTGGGGGGGGCTGTGTGTGTGGGTGTGTGGGGCTGTGTGTGGGGGGGGCTGTGTGTGTGGGGGGGCTGTGTGTGGGGGGGGGGCTGTGTGTGGGGGGGGCTGTGTGTGTGTGTGGGGGGCTGTGTGTGTGTGGGGGGTTGTGTGTGGGGGGGCTGTGTGTGTGTGTGGGGGGATGTGTGTGTGTGTGGGGGGGTTGTGTGTGTGAGGGGGGGGGTGTGTGTGTGGGGGCTGTGTGTGTGTGTGTGGGGGGATGTGTGTGTGTGGGGGGGGGCTGTGTGTGTGTGTGGGGGGGGCTGTGTGTGGGGGGGGCTGTGTGTGTGTGTGGGGGGGCTGTGTGTGTGGGGGGGGGCTGTGTGTGTGTGGGGGGGCTGTGTGTGTGTGGGGGGGGCTGTGTGTGTGTGTGGGGGGGGGCTGTGTGTGTGTGTGGGGGGCTGTGTGTGTGTGTGGGGGCTGTGTGTGTGTGTGGGGGCTGTGTGTGTGTGGGGGGGGCTGTGTTTGTGGGGGGGGCTGTGTGTGTGTGGGGGGCTGTGTGTGTGTGTGGGGGGCTGTGTGTGTGTGGGGGGCTGTGTGTGTGGGGGGGGCTGTGTTGTGTGGGGGGCTGTGTGTGGGGGTGTGTGTGTGTGGGGGGGGGCTGTGTGTGGGGGGGCTGTGTGTGGGGGGGGGCTGTGTGTGGGGGGGTGTGTGTGGGGGGGGGGCTGTGTGTGTGGGGGGGGCTGTGTGTGTGTGTGGGGGGGCTGTGTGTGTGTGTGGGGGGGGGCTGTGTGTGGGGGGGCTATGTGTGTATGTGGGGGGGGCTGTGTGTGTGGTGGGGGGGGGCTGTGTGTGTGTGGGGGGGCTGTGTGTGTGTGTGTGGGGGGCTGTGTTTGTGGGGGGGGCTGTGTGTGTGTGTGGGGGGGCTGTGTGTGTGTGTGGGGGGGGCTGTGTGTGGTGGGGGGGCTGTGTGTGTGTGGGGGGGGCTGTGTGTGGGGGTGCTGTGTGTGTGTGGGGGGGGCTGTGTGAGGGGGGGGCTGTGTGTGTGTGGGGGGGGCTGTGTGTGTGGGGGGGGCTGTGTGTGTGTGTGTGTGGGGGGCTGTGTGTGTGTGTGTGTGTGGGGGGGCTGTGTGTGTGTGGGGGGGGGCTGTGTGTGTGTGGGGGGGGCTGTGTGTGTGTGTGTGGGGGGGGCTGTGTGTGTGTGTGTGTGGGGGGGGGCTGTGTGTGTGTGTGGGGGGGGGCTGTGTGTGGGGGGGGGCTGTGTGGGGGGGGGGCTGTGTGTGTGGGGGGGGGGCTGTGTGTGGGGGGGGGCTGTGTGTGTGGGGGGGGCTGTGTGTGGTGGGGGGGCTGTGTGTGTGTGTGGGGGGGCTGTGTGTGTGGGGGGGCTGTGTGTGGGGGGGGCTGTGTGTGGTGGGGGGGGCTGTGTGTGTGTGTGGGGGGGCTGTGTGTGGGGGGGGGCTGTGTGTGGTGGGGGGGCTGTGTGTGT
>NW_024704759.1:469288-695483 GCF_018977255.1 Callorhinchus milii
ATCCTGGAGCCAGACACTCCCCTGAGTCCCAAGGAAGAAGAATGTAGCAGCGACGGACATGACTGGGTGACAGTCAGGCGGGCAGGCAAGCGTTCCCGAAAGAGAGGGGCTAAAGAATCCTGTCTGACAGGTATGAAATATTGGCAACCTGTGTGGACAAGGAAATCTGCGAGGAAGACGGGCAAACTGACCCCAACACCCCTGTGCAGGAGGTTAAAAATGTAATTCTTATTGGGGATGAGACAGTCGGGAGGACTGATAGTTTTCTGTAGCCGTAGCAGGGAGACGAGAAGACACTGTTGTCTTCCTGGGGCCAGGGTGAAGGATGTCACCGCCGGGCTGGAGATAAATTTGAGGCATGAGGGAGAGGATCCAATCGTAATGGTACACATAGGGACCAATGACATTGGTAGGACCAGCAGGGATGAGTTAAGGAGCGAGTTCCGGGAATTGGGAATTAAACTAAGGAATAGAACTTCCAAAGTGATGATATCGGGACTGTTACCTGAGCCAGGAGCTAATTGGTACAGGCAAAAGAAGATCATAGATCTGAATGCCGGGCTAAAAGAGTGGTGCGGAGAGCAGGAATTCCAATTCATGGGCCACTGGCACGAGTATTGGGGAAGATGGGAGCTTTTCCAAAGGAATGGACTCCACCTAAATAGGACTGGGACAAATGTCCTGGCTACGCGAATAAATAGGGAGGTAGAAAGGGCTTTAAACTACTAAGGGGGGGGGGGGGGAGGTAAAAACATAGTAAAGTATAGTCCACCACAGTTAAACTTGAGATCAACAAAAGCAAGAGAGCAGATTAACAAGGGAGAAGAGCAAAGTGTGTCAAGCCGGGAAAGGAAGTACAGTGATAGAGTGCTGGTGAATAGGGTTAATAGCCGGAAGTCAGAATTAAAGGCGCTATATCTGAATGCACGAAGCATTCGTAACAAGATAGATGAATTAGTTGCACAAATAGAGACAAACCGGTATGATCTAGTAGCCATCACCGAGACATGGTTACAGGGTGATCAGGGATGGGAACTGAATATTCCCGGCTACGTGGTATATAGGAAAGATAGGCGATGTGGTAAACGAGGAGGGGGAGTGGCCCTGCTAATAAAGGATGGGATAAAAACAGTAGAGAGGAAAGATTTTAAATCTGAAAAGCAAGATGTAGAGTCAGTATGGGTAGAGATACGTAACTTCAAGGGGCAGAAAACTATAGTGGGAGTAGTTTATAGACCCCCAAACAGTGGTCAAAGTATCGCTCAAGGTATAAATCAAGAGATTAGTGGAGCATGTAGCAAAGGAAAGACACTAATTGTGGGTGATTTTAACCTGCACATAGACTGGGACAACCAAATTGGGAAAGGTAACATAGAAGAGGAGTTTATAGAATGTATTAGAGATAATTTTCTAGATCAATATGCTGAGGAGCCGACCAGGGAACAAGCCATATTAGACCTTGTTTTGTGTAATGAAACAGGGCTGATCAGCAAACTGGAACTTAAGGCTCCTCTCGGGCAAAGCGATCATAATATGATGGAATTTAGCGTTAAGTTAGAGAGGGAAGTAGTTAAGTCTGAAGCAAAAGTCTTCAATTTAAATCGAGCCAACTTTGCTGGTATGAGAGAGGATTTAGCCAGAATAAACTGGGAGACTAAACTTAAAGATTTGACGGTAGACCAGCAATGGCAGACATTCAAGGAGATAGTGCAAAATTCCCAACGAGCACATATTCCTTTGAGGAATAAGAATGCCACGGGAAAGGTGGTGCAGCCATGGCTAACTAGAGCAGTTAGGGAAAGTATCAAATCAAAAGAAAAAGCCTATAAAACAGCGAAGATGAGTAGTAAACCCGAGGATTGGGAGAACTTTAGGGAACAACAGAGGAGGACCAAAAAATTGATCAAGAGGGAGAAAATAGATTACGAGGGCAAACTAGCAAAGAACATAAAAACAGACTCCAAGAGTTTTTACAAATATATAAAGAGGAAAAGGCTAGCGAGGGTGAATGTGGGTCCATTACAGGCAGAGACCGGAGGAATTATAATAGGGGACAAAGACATGGCAGAGTCATTAAACAAGTATTTTTCTACAGTCTTCACCGTAGAAGACACTGGAAACATACCAAAAATAGAGGACCAAGAAGACAATGTTAGCGAGCAACTTAGGGAGATTAACATTAGTAAAGAGATGGTTCTAGGTAAATTGTCGGGTCTTAAAACCGATAAATCCCCTGGACCGGATGGCCTGCATCCGAGAGTTTTAAAGGAGGTGGCTACTGAGATAGTGGATGGCATGTCTATAATCTTCCAAAAGTCTGTGGATACTGGAAAAGTTCCCATTGATTGGAAGATTGCAAACGTAACTCCACTATTTAAGAAGGGTGGGAGAGAAAATAGGGAAAACTATAGACCAGTTAGTTTGACGTCAGTTGTAGGGAAAATTCTTGAGTCCTTAATAAAAGACGTAGTTATGGGATACCTGGAAGACCATAAAAAGATTAGGCAGAGTCAACATGGCTTTAAAAAAGGGAAGTCATGCTTGACTAACCTTTTAGAATTTTTTGAGGATGTATCCAGCAGGTTGGATAAGGGGGAACCAGTAGATGTGGTATATTTGGATTTTAGGAAGGCATTTGACAAGGTGCCACACAAAAGGCTGTTACTCAAGATCAAGGCCCACGGGATTAATGGGAAAATATTAACATGGATAGGAGAGTGGCTATCGGGTAGAAAGCAGAGAGTAGTGATAAACGGATCATTCTCGAATTGGCAGGATGTAACTAGTGGAGTGCCACAAGGATCAGTGCCTCGGCCTCAGCTATTTACCATTTACATCAATGATCTGGACGAGGACATTGAATGTAATGTGTCTAAATTCGCGGATGATACTAAACTCGGTAGCAGAGTGAGCTCTCAGGATGATGCAAAAAGATTGCAACAAGATATAGATAGGTGAGGGGAGTGGGCAAGTAGGTGGCAGATGGAATTCAATGTTAGCAAGTGTGAAATTATTCACCTCGGTAGCAAGAATAAAAGAACAGATTATTTTCTGGAAGGGGAGAAGTTAGATAGTGTTAGTATTCAAAGGGATTTGGGTGTCCTTGTACACCAGTCCCAAAAAGTTAGTTTGCAGGTGCAGCAGCAACTAAGAAGGCGAACGGCATGTTAGCGTTCATTTCGAAAGGTTTAGAATATAAGAGTAGGGAAGTCTTGCTGCAACTGTGTAGGGCTTTGGTGAGACCGCACCAAGAGTATTGTGTGCAGTTTTGGTCTCCTTATTTAAAAAAGGACATACTTGCCCTCGAGGGGGTGTAGCGTAGATTCACTCGGTTAGTGCCTGGGATGAGGGGACTGACCTATGAGGATAGGCTGAATAAACTGGGGCTGTATTCTCTAGAGTACAGAAGAATTGGGGGAGATCTTATTGAAAGTTATAAGATTCTTAAAGGGCTGATAAAGTAGACACTGAGGGTCTGTTTCCCCCGGGAGGAGAATCTATAACCAGGGGTCACAGTCTGAAAATTAAGGGTCAGCCTTTTAGAACAGAGTTGAGGAAACATTGCTTCACTCAGAGGGTAGTGAACTTATGGAATTCACTACCCCAGAAGGCTGTAGATGCTCAGTCCTTGAACATTTTCAAGGCTGAGACTGATAGATTCTTTAAAAATAGAGGGATTAGGGGATATGGGGATAGGGCAGGTAATCAGAGTTAGGTGAGAAGATCAGCCATGATCTTATTGAATGGCAGAGCAGGCACGAAGGGCTGAATGGCCTACTCCTGCTCCTAATTCTTATGTTCTTATGACTGATGTGGAGAGATGTTTGTCTGGTCAGAATATCAAGGGATTCAGGGCAAAGGCGGGTCATTGGAGTTGAGGTACAGATCAGCCGTGATCTTACAGAATGGAAGAACAGGCTTGTAGAGCTGAATGGCCTCCTCATGTTCCTATGTATGAATGCATGTTACACAGCACTAATGACTGCACTTTCACCTTCACATGGGATGTCACACCTTCACTGCCTGTTGATGTTTTTCTCACAACTCAACAAGGCGATATTATGTACAGTGTTGTGTAACTTGTACAGTGTTGTGTAACTTGTACAGTGCTGTGTAACTTGTACAGTGTTGTGTATCTTGTACAGTGTTGTGTATCTTGTACAGTGTTGTGTAACTTGTACAGTGTTGTGTAACTTGTACAGTGTTGTGTATTATGTACAGTGTTGTGTATCTTGTACAGTGTTGTGTAACTTGTACAGTGTTGTGTATTATGTGGAGTGTTGTGTAACTTATACAGTGTTGTGTAACTTGTACAGTGTTGTGTACCTGATTTCAGCAATTAACTACTTAGCCTGTAACAAATTCAGGTTTCTGCAAATATCTCATTGATTTCCTGAGAGTAACAGAGATCCCATTCTCTCTGTGTGACTTGGTGTATAATGGTCCAGTTGTGTATGTTGCTTTTGCCACATCAGATGAAACCAGGGATATGCAAAACATGCGTCAGTAGCAGACAGCTGTGCTCAAGGACTGTTTGTCCAACTCTGTGTGAGCATCAAGTGCTGAAGTCAGAAGAGTCCGCGAACAGTGAGGGCAGATGTTAGAAACGAACGAAGCCCCAAAAAATAAAACCTGCCGATAAAATGTCAGGAACAATGGAACTAACGGACTCAAGCAGAGAAGAGCAGATGGAGAGCTCAGAAGATCCTGGATCAGAAGAACAAGCAGATTATGAAGAGATGACAATAGCAGGAGACGGGGTGGAATTGAAAAGGTCCATCACCTTACTGAATGCAGTGGGGCTGATTGTGGGCAGTGTCATTGGATCAGGGATCTTCATTACCCCCAGGAAGGTGGGAAGAGAAGCTGGCTCTGTGGCTCTCTCCCTCATTGTTTGGACTGTTTCTGGTCTGTTCTCCACCCTCGGGGCTCTGTGCTATGCAGAGTTCGGTACCACTATCTCCAGGTCTGGTGGTGACTATATTTATATCCTGGAGGTTTATGGTAAACTACCGGCATTTCTGCAAATTTGGATTGAGATGTTGGTAATCCGACCGGCTTCACAATATGTCATTGCTTTGGTCTTTGCCAGTTACCTTCTGAAGCCCTTCTTCCCCAGCAGTGACATCCCAGACAGCGCTGCCAAGCTCCTAGCCTGCATCTGCTTGAGTAAGTTATTGACCTTAATAATAATAATAATCCTCGCATTTGATACAATGCCCTTATCATGTCTTTGAGACGTTGCAAAGTGCTTCACAGGATACACTGTAAAGTGAATTGACTGTATATTTTGTGGGCAAAACGTGACAGCCAATTGCACACAGCGACATCCCATAAACAGTCATGGATTGAGTGACCAAATTATTATTATTAATTTTTGAAGGGATTATTACCTCCAGAAAAGTGATCCATCCATCGACTAACAACTCTGTTCCTACTTACTGCTGTAAATAGAGGTGTGTGCAGTAAGGAAACTTGCCCAACATTTTGCCCTGCCCGTGAATCAAACCCAGGTCCACTCACTTACGAGATGAGTGCTCCAACCACTGAGCTACAGGACTCCACACATGTTAATTCATTGTACTTGGATTAAAAATTATTTAAAAAATATTACTGCATTCAGATCACTTCTGTAGAAAGGTATTATCAAGATGCAGTTGAGTAATCATCACATAGTGTTGCACAGTTACTGTTGAGGAGTTTTATTTTGGCATGGTATGAGAAAGTTACCCCAATTAACTAAGATGTGCTCAGAATGTTGAGTGGAGAAAGACCAGCCTCTCGTCTTTGGGAATAAGTGTGGAGTCCTATAGACTCCAAAAGATAAAAACACTCGCCTTGCAAGGGAAAGGACCGGGGTTCGATTCCCTGGCAGAGAGAAATGTAGGGCAAGTTTCCTTACTCCACACGGTTCTGTTTACCAGCAGTAAGTAGGAACCTGGTTGTTAGTCGATTGACAGATCGCTTTTCCAGGGATAATAATCCCTCAAAATGAGTAAATAAATAATAATTTGGTCACTAAATCCACGACTGTCTGTGGGACACTGCTGTGTGCAATTGGCTGCTGTGTTTCGTCCACAAAACCTACAATTCACTTTAAGCACTTTGAGACGTTTGGAAGACATGATAATACGCAATACCAAATGCAAGGATTATTATTATTAACATTAATACCGTGTGTTCTCACCAGCACCATATTGCCAGCTCCTCTAATTAAAACATTCTGGGAACCCTGCCACTTTGTAATCCTTTGCTGCATCATACAGCGACTTGAGACGCCCTTCTGATGTGAAAGGCACGTTATATAAATGTATATGTACATATATAAGTGTGTAGTATCTGTTCTTATCAATTTAATATCTGATTTGTCCCTTATCTGGGGACCATTTTCCTTCAGCGACTTCCGTTTTTGTTGTGTTTTTAAATTTAATTTGTTGTTGTTCTTGTTATACACTTCATAGTTTGAATTTCTCACAAAAATCATTTTGTTTATGACCTAATTGTGGACGTTTCTATTGGTACCTAAATTATATTTTGAATTTATGTTTCTTTCAAAAGAAAATGGGGTATGTTTGTGTTTAAAGCATTTTGTCTTATGTTTGGACGGTTGTATGTTATGGGTTAAACATTGGTGTAACATTAGCATCTGCATTCCCTGGGGCAAGAGATGTGTCCACTGGCCCTTTCTTGTCCCAGCAATAGCAGGAATGGCAGGGTAGAGTTGGTCCTTTGTTGGTCATTGAGATCTTTGTTTCTTGCCCTCAGTGTTTCTGACCTTCATCAACTGTAGAAGTGTGAGAGCAGCCACCAGGCTGCAGAATTTCTTCACTGCAACCAAACTCCTGGCCCTCACCATCATCATCATTATGGGATTTGTACAGATTTTCAAAGGTAACTCATTCATGATGTTACAACAGCAAGCGGGCACACCGAGATCAGGCACACCAAGATCAGGCCCACCGAGATCAGGCCCACTGAGATCAGGCCCACCGAGATCAGGCACACTGAGATCAGGCCCACTGAGATCAGGCCCACACTGAGATCAGGCCCACACTGAGATCAGGCACACTGAGATCAGGCCCATTGAGATCAGGTCCACCGAGATCAGGCCCACTGAGATCAGGCCCACACTGAGATCATGCACTGAAGATCAGGCCCACACTGAGATCAGGCACTGAAGATCAGGCCCACACTGAGATCAGGCCCACACTGGAATCAGTCCCACACTCAGATCAGGCACTGAGATCAAGCACACCAAGATCAGGCAATGAGATGGGGCACACCAAGATCAGGCACCGAGATGGGGCACACCAAGAACAGAGATCAGGCACACTGAGATCAGAAATCAGTCACTGAGATGAGGCACTGAGATGAGGCACTGAGATCAGGCCCACACTGAAATCGGGTACTGAGATCAGGTCCACTGAGATCAGGCACTGTGATCAGGCCCAAACTGAAATCAGGCACCGAGATCAGGCACACTGAGATCAGAGATCATGCACACCAAGAACAGAGATCAGGCACACAGAGATCAGAGATCAGGCACTGAGATCAGGCCCACACTGAGATCAGGCACACTGAGATCAGGCCCACTGAGATCAGGCCCACACTGAGATCAGGCACTGAGATCAGGCCCACACTGAGATCAGGCCCACACTGAGATCAGGCTCACCGAGATCAGGCACACTGAGATCAGGCACACTGAGATCAGGCCCATTGAGATCAGGTCCACCGAGATCAGGCCCACTGAGATCAGGCCCACACTGAGATCAGGCACTGAGATCAGGCCCACTCTGAGATCAGGCACTGAGATCAGGCCCACACTGAGATCAGGCCCACACTGAGATCAGGCCCATTGAGATCAGGTCCACCTAGATCAGGCCCACTGAGATCAGGCCCACACTGAGATCAGGCACTGAGATCAGGCCCACACTGAGATCAGGCACTGAGATCAGACACTGAAGATCAGGCCCACACTGAGATCAGAGATCTGGCACAACAAGATCAGAGATACTGAGATCAGAGATCAGGCACACTGAGATCAGAAATCAGTCACTGAGATGAGGCACTGAGATGAGGCACTGAGATCAGGCCCACACTGAGATCGGGTACTGAGATCAGGTCCACTGAGATCAGGCACTGTGATCAGGCCCACACTGAAATCAGGCACCGAGATCAGGCACACCAAGAACAGAGATCAGGCACACTGAGATCAGAGATCAGGCACACAGAGATCAGAGATCAGGCACAACAAGAACAGAGATCAGGCACACCGAGATCAGAGATCAGGCACATTGAGATCAGAGATCAGGCACATTGAGATCAGAGATCAGGCACAACGAGATCAGAGATCAGGCACAACGAGATCAGAGATCAGGCACAACGAGATCAGAGATACTGAGATCAGAGATCAGGCATAACGAGATCAGAGATACTGAGATCAGAGATCAGGCACAACGAGATCAGAGATACTGAGATCAGAGATCTGGCACAACAAGATCAGAGATACTGAGATCAGAGATCAGGCACACAGAGATCAGAGATCAGGCACATTGAGATCAGGCACTGAGATCAGAGATCAGGCACTGAGATCAGGCCCACACTGAGATCAGGCACTGAGATCAGGCACTGAGATCAGGCACTGAGATCAGGCACACTGAGATCAGTGATCAGGCACTGAGATCAGGCACACTGAGATCAGGCACTGAGATCAAAGATCAGGCACACTGAGATCAGTGATCAGGCACACTGAGATCAGGCACACTGAGATCAGAAATCAGTCACTGAGATCAGGCACTGAGATGAGGCACTGAGATCAGGCACTGAAGATCAGGCTCACACTGAGATCAGGCCCACACTGGGATCAGTCCCACACTCAGATCAGGCACTGAGATCAAGCACACCAAGATCAGGCACTGAGATGGGACACACCAAGAACAGAGATCAGGCACACTGAGATCAGAAATCAGTCACTGAGATGAGGCACTGAGATGAGGCACTGAGATCAGGCCCACACTGTGATCGGGTACTCAGATCAGGTCCACTGAGATCAGGCACTGTGATCAGGCCCACACTGAAATCAGGCACCGAGATCAGGCACATTGACATCAGACACACTGAGATCAGAGATCAGGCACATTGAGATCAGAGATCAGGCACTGAGATCAGAGATCAGGCACAACGAGATCAGAGATACTGAGATCAGAGATCAGGCACAACGAGATCAGAGATACTGAGAACAGAGATCAGGCACATTGAGATCAGAGATCAGGCAGATTGAGATCAGAGATACTGAGATCAGAGATCAGGCACATTGAGATCAGAGATCAGGCAGATTGAGATCAGGCACTGAGATCAGGCACACTGGGATCAGGCACACTGAGATCAGGCACACTGAGATCAGGCACATAGAGATCAGGCACATTGAGATCAGGTACTGAGATCAGGCACTGAGATCAGGCACTGAGATCAGTGATCAGGCACTGAGATCAGGCACACTGAGATCAGAGATCAGGCACATTGAGATCAAAGATCAGGCACACTGAGATCAGAAATCAGTCACTGAGATCAGGCACTGAGATCAGGCACTGAGATCAGGCACTGAAGATCAGGCCCACACTGAGATCAGGCACTGAAGATCAGGCCCACACTGAGATCAGGCCCACACTGGGATCAGTCCCACACTCAGATCGGGCACTGAGATCAAGCACACCAAGATCAGGCATTGAGATGGGGCACACCAAGAACAGAGATCAGGCACACTGAGATCAGAAATCAGTCACTGAGATGAGGCACTGAGATGAGGCACTGAGATCAGGCCCACACTGAGATCGGGTACTGAGATCAGGTCCACTGAGATCCGACACTGTGATCAGGCCCACACTGAAATCAGGCACCGAGATCAGGCACACCAAGAACAGAGATCAGGCACACTGAGATCAGAGATCAGGCACACAGAGATCAGAGATCAGGCACAACAAGAACAGAGATCAGGCACACCGAGATCAGAGATCAGGCACATTGAGATCAGAGATCAGGCACATTGAGATCAGAGATCAGGCACAACGAGATCAGAGATCAGGCACAACGAGATCAGAGATCAGGCACAACGAGATCAGAGATACTGAGATCAGAGATCAGGCATAACGAGATCAGAGATACTGAGATCAGAGATCAGGCACAACGAGATCAGAGATACTGAGATCAGAGATCTGGCACAACAAGATCAGAGATACTGAGATCAGAGATCAGGCACACAGAGATCAGAGATCAGGCACATTGAGATCAGGCACTGAGATCAGAGATCAGGCACTGAGATCAGGCCCACACTGAGATCAGGCACTGAGATCAGGCACTGAGATCAGGCACTGAGATCAGGCACACTGAGATCAGTGATCAGGCACTGAGATCAGGCACACTGAGATCAGGCACTGAGATCAAAGATCAGGCACACTGAGATCAGTGATCAGGCACACTGAGATCAGGCACACTGAGATCAGAAATCAGTCACTGAGATCAGGCACTGAGATGAGGCACTGAGATCAGGCACTGAAGATCAGGCCCACACTGAGATCAGGCCCACACTGGGATCAGTCCCACACTCAGATCAGGCACTGAGATCAAGCACACCAAGATCAGGCACTGAGATGGGGCACACCAAGAACAGAGATCAGGCACACTGAGATCAGAAATCAGTCACTGAGATGAGGCACTGAGATGAGGCACTGAGATCAGGCCCACACTGTGATCGGGTACTCAGATCAGGTCCACTGAGATCAGGCACTGTGATCAGGCCCACACTGAAATCAGGCACCGAGATCAGGCACATTGACATCAGACACACTGAGATCAGAGATCAGGCACATTGAGATCAGAGATCAGGCACTGAGATCAGAGATCAGGCACAACGAGATCAGAGATACTGAGATCAGAGATCAGGCACAATGAGATCAGAGATACTGAGAACAGAGATCAGGCACATTGAGATCAGAGATCAGGCAGATTGAGATCAGAGATACTGAGATCAGAGATCAGGCACATTGAGATCAGAGATCAGGCAGATTGAGATCAGGCACTGAGATCAGGCACACTGGGATCAGGCACACTGAGATCAGGCACACTGAGATCAGGCACATAGAGATCAGGCGCATTGAGATCAGGTACTGAGATCAGGCACTGAGATCAGGCACTGAGATCAGTGATCAGGCACTGAGATCAGGCACTGAGATCAGTGATCAGGCACTGAGATCAGGCACACTGAGATCAGAGATCAGGCACATTGAGATCAAAGATCAGGCACACTGAGATCAGAAATCAGTCACTGAGATCAGGCACTGAGATCAGGCACTGAGATCAGGCACTGAAGATCAGGCCCACACTGAGATCAGGCACTGAAGATCAGGCCCACACTGAGATCAGGCCCACACTGGGATCAGTCCCACACTCAGATCGGGCACTGAGATCAAGCACACCAAGATCAGGCATTGAGATGGGGCACACCAAGAACAGAGATCAGGCACACTGAGATCAGAAATCAGTCACTGAGATGAGGCACTGAGATGAGGCACTGAGATCAGGCCCACACTGAGATCGGGTACTGAGATCAGGTCCACTGAGATCCGACACTGTGATCAGGCCCACACTGAAATCAGGCACCGAGATCAGGCACATTGACATCAGACACACTGAGATCAGAGATCAGGCACATTGAGATCAGAGATCAGGCACTAAGATCAGAGATCAGGCACAACGAGATCAGAGATACTGAGATCAGAGATCAGGCACAATGAGATCAGAGATACTGAGATCAGAGATCAGGCACAATGAGATCAGAGTTACTGAGATCAGAGATCAGGCACATTGAGATCAGAGATCAGGCAGATTGAGATCAGGCACTGAGATCAGGCACACAGAGATCAGGCACTGAGATCAGTGATCAGGCACTGAGATCAGGCACACTGAGATCAAAGATCAGGCACACTGAGATCAAAGATCAGGCACACTGAGATCAAAGATCAGGCACACTGAGATCAAAGATCAGGCACACTGAGATCAGAAATCAGGCACACTGAGATCAGGGACACTGAGATCAGGGACACTGAGATCAGGGACACTGAGATCAGGCACTGAGATCAGGCACACTGCGATCAGGCACACTGAGATCAAAGATCAGGCACACTGAGATCAGAAATCAGTCACTGCGATCAGGCACACTGAGATCAAAAATCAGGCACACTGAGATCAAAGATCAGGCACACTGAGATCAGAAATCAGTCACTGAGATCAGGCATACTGAGATCAGGCCCACACTGAGATCGGGTACTGAGATCAGGCACACTGAGATCAGGCCCACACTGAGATCAGGCACTGTGATCAGGCCCACACTGAAATCAGGCACCGAGATCAGGCGCACTGAGATCAGAGATCATGCACACCAAGAACGGAGATCAGGCACACCGAGATCAGAGATCGGGCACACAGAGATCAGAGATCAGGCACTGAGATCAGGCACACAGAGATCAGGCACTGAGATCAGGCACACAGAGGTCAGGCACACAGAGATCAGGCACTGAGATCAGGCCCACACTGAGATCAGGCACTGAGATCAGGCCCACACTGAGATCAGGCACTGAGATCAGGCACACCGAGGTCAGGCACACTGAGATCAGGCTCACACTGAATTCAGGCACATTGAGATCAGGCCCATACTGAGATCAGGCACAATGAGATCAGGCACTGAGATCACGCACTGAGATCCGAGATCAGGCATTGAGATCAGGCACACTGAGATCAGAGATCAGGCACTGAGATCAGGCCCACCAAGATCAGGCACTGAGATCAGAGATCAGGCACACTGAGGACAGGCAAACCGAGATCAGAGATCAGGTACACTGAGATCAGGCACACTGAGATCAGGCACACTGAGATCAGGGACACTGAGATCAGGCACTGAGATCAGGCACACTGCGATCAGGCACACTGAGATCAAAGATCAGGCACACTGAGATCAGAGATACTGAGATCAGAGATCAGGCACACTGAGATCAGGCACACTGAGATCAAAGATCAGGCACACTGAGATCAGAGATCAGGCACACTGAGATCAGAAATCAGTCACTGAGATCAGGCAGTGAGATGAGGCACTGAGATCAGGCACACTGAGATCAGGCCCACACTGAGATCGGGTACTGAGATCAGACACACTGAGATCAGGCCCACACTGAGATCAGGCACTGTGATCAGGCCCACACTGAAATCAGGCACCGAGATCAGGCGCACTGAGATCAGAGATCATGCACACCAAGAACAGAGATCAGGCACACCGAGATCAGAGATCGGGCACACAGAGATCAGAGATCAGGCACATTGAGATCAGGCACACTGAGATCAGAGATCAGGCACACAGAGATCAGAGATCAGGCACATTGAGATCAGAGATACTGAGATCAGAGATAAGGCACAACGAGATCAGAGATACTGAGATCAGAAATCAGGCACAACGAGATCAGAGATACTGAGATCAGAGATCAGGCACAATGAGATCAGGCACTGAGATCACGCACTGAGATCCGAGATCAGGCACTGAGATCAGGCACACTAAGATCAGAGATCAGGCACTGAGATCAGGCCCACCAAGATCGGGCACTGAGATCAGAGATCAGGCACTGAGATCAGGCCCATCAAGATCAGGCTCTGAGATCAGAGATCAGGCACACTGAGATCAGGCTCACACTGAGATCAGGCACACTGAGATCAGGCTCACACTGAGATCAGGCACTGCGATCAGGCCCACACTGAGATCAGGCACTGAGATCAGGCCCACACTGACATCAGGCACTGAGATCAGGCACACCGAGATCAGGCACAAAGAGATCAGGCTCACACTGAAATCAGGCACATTGAGATCAGGCCCATACTGAGATCAGGCACAATGAGATCAGGCACTGAGATCACGCACTGAGATCCGAGATCAGGCATTGAGATCAGGCCCACCAAGATCAGGCACTGAGATCAGAGATCAGGCACACTGAGGACAGGCAAACCGAGATCAGAGATCAGGTACACTGAGATCAGGCACACTGAGATCAGAGATCAGGCACTGAGATCAGGCACACTGAGATCAGAGATCAGGCACTGACTGAGATCAGGCACTGAGATCAGAGATCAGGCACTGAGATCAGGCCCACACTGAGATCAGGCCCACTGAGATCAGGCACACTGAGATCAGAGATCAAGCACTGAGATCAGGCACACTGAGATCAGAGATCAAGCACTGAGATCAGGCACACTGAGATCAGGCCCACACTGAGATCAGGCCCACTGAGATCAGGCACACTGAGATCAGAGCTCAAGCCCACTGATATCAGAGATCGGGCACTGAGATCAGGCACATTGAGATCAGAGATCAGGCACTGAGATCAGGCAACTGAGATCAGGCACTGAGATCAGGCACACAGAGATCAGGCACTGAGATCAGCGATCAGGCACACAGAGATCAGGCACTGAGATCAGTGATCAGGCACTGAGATCAGGCACTGAGATCAGCGATCAGGCACACTGAGATCAGGCCCACACTGAGATCGGGTACTGAGATCAGGCACACTGAGATCAGGCCCACACTGAGATCAGGCACTGTGATCAGGCCCACACTGAAATCAGGCACCGAGATCAGGCGCACTGAGATCAGAGATCATGCACACCAAGAACAGAGATCAGGCACACCGAGATCAGAGATCGGGCACACAGAGATCAGAGATCAGGCACATTGAGATCAGGCACACTGAGATCAGAGATCAGGCACAACGAGATCAGAGATCAGGCACATTGAGATCAGGCACACTGAGATCAGCGATCAGGCACACAGAGATCAGAGATCAGGCACATTGAGATCAGGCACACTGAGATCAGAGATACTGAGATCAGAGATCAGGCACAACGAGATCAGAGATACTGAGATCAGAAATCAGGCACAACGAGATCAGAGATACTGAGATCAGAGATCAGGCACATTGAGATCCGAGATCAGGCACATTGAGATCAGGCACTGAGATCAGAGATACTGAGATCAGAGATCAGGGACACTGAGATCAGGCACTGAGATCAGGCTCACACTGAGATCAGGCACACTGAGATCAGGCTCACACCGAGATCAGGCACTGAGATCAGGCACACTGAGATCAGGCTCACACTGAAATCAGGCACATTGAGATCAGGCCCATACTGAGATCAGGCACAATGAGATCAGGCACTGAGATCACGCACTGAGATCCGAGATCAGGCACTGAGATCAGGCACACTAAGATCAGAGATCAGGCACTGAGATCAGGCCCACCAAGATCGGGCACTGAGATCAGAGATCAGACCCACCAAGATCAGGCACTGAGATCAGAGATCAGGCACTGAGATCAGGCCCATCAAGATCAGGCTCTGAGATCAGAGATCAGGCACACTGAGATCAGGCTCACACTGAGATCAGGCACACTGAGATCAGGCACTGAGATCAGGCACACCGAGATCAGGCACAAAGAGATCAGGCTCACACTGAAATCAGGCACATTGAGATCAGGCCCATACTGAGATCAGGCACAATGAGATCAGGCACTGAGATCACGCACTGAGATCCGAGATCAGGCATTGAGATCAGGCACACTGAGATCAGAGATCAGGCACTGAGATCAGGCCCACCAAGATCAGGCACTGAGATCAGAGATCAGGCACACTGAGGACAGGCAAACCGAGATCAGAGATCAGGTACACTGAGATCAGACCCACTGAGATCAGGCCCACACTGAGATCAGGCCCACTGAGATCAGGCACTGAGATCAGGCACACTGAGATCAGGCCTACACTGAGATCAGGAACTGATATCAGGCCCACACTGAGATCAGGCAGTGAAGAGTGAGGCCCACACTGAGATCAGGCCCACCCTGAGATCAGGCACACTGAGATCAGAGATCAAGAACACTGAGATCAGAGATCAGGCACTGAGATCAGAGATCAGCCACACTGAGATCAGGCACACTGAGATCAGGCACTGAGATCAGGCACTGAGATCAGAGATCAGGCACTGAGATCAGGCACACTGAGTTCAGAGATCAGGCACTGAGATCAGGCACACTGAGATCAGAGATCAGGCACTGAGATCAGGCACACTGAGATCAGAGATCAAGCACTGAGATCAGGCACACTGAGATCAGGCCCACACTGAGATCAGGCCCACACTGAGATCAGGCCCACTGAGATCAGAGCTCAAGCCCACTGATATCAGAGATCGGGCACTGAGATCAGGCACAGAGATCAGGCACTGAGATCAGGCACTGAGATCAGGCACACAGAGATCAGGCACTGAGATCAGTGATCAGACACACTGAGATCAGTGATCAGGCACACTGAGATCAGTGATCAGGCACTGAGATCAGGCACACTGAGATCAGGCACACAGAGATCAGGCACACAGAGATCAGAGATCAGGCACAACGAGATCAGAGATACTGAGATCAGAGATCAGGCACATTGAGATCAGAGATCAGGCACATTGAGATCAGGCACACTGAGATCAGAGATACTGAGATCAGAGATCAGGGACACTGAGATCAGGCACTGAGATCAGGCTCACACTGAGATCAGGCACTGAGATCAGGCACACTGAGATCAGGCTCACACTGAAATCAGGCACATTGAGATCAGGCACACTGAGATCAGAGATACTGAGATCAGAGATCAGGGACACTGAGATCAGGCACTGAGATCAGGTTCACACCGAGATCAGGCACTGAGATCAGGCACACTGAGATCAGGCTCACACTGAAATCAGGCACATTGAGATCAGGCCCATACTGAGATCAGGCACAATGAGATCAGAGATCAGGCACTGAGATCAGGCCCACCAAGATCAGGCACTGAGATCAGAGATCAGGCACACTGAGGTCAGGCAAACCGAGATCAGAGATCAGGTACACTGAGATCAGGCACACTGAGATCAGGCACACTGAGATCAGGGACACTGAGATCAGGCACTGAGATCAGGCACACTGCGATCAGGCACACTGAGATCAAAGATCAGGCACACTGAGATCAGAGATACTGAGATCAGAGATCAGGCACACTGAGATCAGGCACACTGAAATCAGAGATCAGGCACACTGAGATCAAAGATCAGGCACACTGAGATCAGAGATCAGGCACATTGAGATCAGGCACACTGAGATCAGAGATACTGAGATCAGAGATCAGGGACACTGAGATCAGGCACTGAGATCAGGCTCACACTGAGATCAGGCACTGAGATCAGGCACACTGAGATCAGGCCCACACTGAAATCAGGCCCACACTGAGATCAGGCCCACTGAGATCAGGCCCACACTGAGATCAGGCCCACTGAGATCAGGCACTGAGATCAGGCCTACACTGAGATCAGGAACTGATATCAGGCCCACACTGAGATCAGGCAGTGAAGATGAGGCCCACACTGAGATCAGGTCCACCCTGAGATCAGGCACACTGAGATCAGAGATCAAGAACACTGAGATCAGAGATCAGGCACTGAGATCAGAGATCAGCCACACTGAGATCAGGCACACTGAGATCAGGCACTGAGATCAGGCACTGAGATCAGAGATCAGGCACTGAGATCAGGCACACTGAGATCAGAGATCAGGCACTGAGATCAGGCACACTGAGATCAGAGATCAGGCACTGAGATCAGAGATCAGGCACTGAGATCAGGCACACTGAGATCAGAGATCAGGCACTGAGATCAGGCACACTGAGATCAGGCACTGAGATCAGGCACTGAGATCAGGCACTGAGATCAGGCACACTGAGATCAGAGATACTGAGATCAGAGATCAGGCACACTGAGATCAGGCACACTGAGATCAAAGATCAGGCACACTGAAATCAGAGATCAGGCACACTGAGATCAAAGATCAGGCACACTGAGATCAGAGATCAGGCACACTGAGATCAGGCACACTGAGATCAGAAATCAGTCACTGAGATCAGGCAGTGAGATGAGGCACTGAGATCAGGCACACTGAGATCAAAGATCAGGCACACTGAGATCAGAGATCAGGCACATTGAGATCAGGCACACTGAGATCAGAGATACTGAGATCAGAGATCAGGGACACTGAGATCAGGCACTGAGATCAGGCTCACACTGAGATCAGGCACTGAGATCAGGCACACTGAGATCAGGCCCACACTGAAATCAGGCCCACACTGAGATCAGGCCCACTGAGATCAGGCCCACACTGAGATCAGGCCCACTGAGATCAGGCACTGAGATCAGGCCTACACTGAGATCAGGAACTGATATCAGGCCCACACTGAGATCAGGCAGTGAAGATGAGGCCCACACTGAGATCAGGTCCACCCTGAGATCAGGCACACTGAGATCAGAGATCAAGAACACTGAGATCAGAGATCAGGCACTGAGATCAGAGATCAGCCACACTGAGATCAGGCACACTGAGATCAGGCACTGAGATCAGGCACTGAGATCAGAGATCAGGCACTGAGATCAGGCACACTGAGATCAGAGATCAGGCACTGAGATCAGGCACACTGAGATCAGAGATCAGGCACTGAGATCAGAGATCAGGCACTGAGATCAGGCACACTGAGATCAGAGATCAGGCACTGAGATCAGGCACTGAGATCAGGCACACTGAGATCAGGCACACTGAGATAAGGCACTGAGATCAGAGATCAGGCACTGAGATCAGGCACTGAGATCAGAGATCAGGCACTGAGATCAGGCACACTGAGATCTGAGATCAGGCACTGAGATCAGGCACACTGAGATCAGAGATCAGGCACTGAGATCAGGCACACTGAGATAAGGCACTGAGATCTGAGATCAGGCACTGAGATAGGCACACTGAGATCTGAGATCATGCACTGAGATCAGGCCCGGATTCCCTTCCTACTGTACTTGGCTCAGTTCTGCAGTGCGCCCAAATCTCGTTGCCAAGTCAAACAATGAGAAGTTTCATTAATAATAATCCTTGTATTTGATGTAGCAATTTATCATGTCATTGAGATACGATACAATACAAAATTACGTTTGTAGAGCGCCTTTCACTCCGGGAGGATGTCCCAAGGTGATGAATAGTCAGGGATTAGGACCCGAGCAGGGTGGGGAGAAGGATCAGGAAGTTTGGGAGGGACAGAGAGGGTAGGAGGGCGGCCAAAGGCACAGTTGAAGAGGTGGGTCTGGGGGCATGCCTTGAAGGAGGCAAGGGAGGGAGCAAGGAGAAGGGAATGTGGTATGGAGTTCAAGAGGGTGGGGTCAGAGATGCTGAAGGCCGACCGCCTATGGTGGGCTGGGGTGGGCGGAGACGTCTAAAAGTGCTTCACAGGATATACTATAAAGTGCATTGACTGTATTTGTGGGCGAATGGGTACAGATGAGGTGACCTGGCTCCACGAGTAGATGTTGATTAACATTGCGCTGTGTCATCACTAATAGCCAGGACAAGCAGAGAGGTGGAGTGCCCGCCTTGACCAGGTGGTTGAGCGAGGGGATGGTTGTATTTAATCCCCGCTACTTCTGATTAATGGAAAGAGGTTTAAGGCTTCAATCCTTTCAGTAGACAGTATCTGTGTTCATTTTCTTCTGACACTCCCTAGGGGATGTGCCCTACTTGCAGCCAGGTAAAATGTTCCATGGGAGTAAATTGGATGTCAACCACATGGTGTTGGCTCTCTACAGCTCGCTGTTTGCCTATGGAGGCTGGTAAGTCTCTCTTGCAGTATTTTTTGTTTTGTTATTTTGGAGGTTTTGGGTATAACTGGTTCTATCATCTACTTCTAAAACATTTGTGGGTAACAATAAATTACAGAAGTTAGTGAATACCTAGTTTCTGATTGATTGTGGGTAATAATGTGATGAGTTTATTAGTTATTTTGTGATGTTTAAACTAGTAATTTGTGGTGAATGGTTTAACTAGTGACTGATTATATCTTCGATCAGCATTATAATTTACTGACTAGTTTGGCACTGGGTAATACAGAATAACTAGTTCCTGATGATGTCTGTGAGTAGTTATGTTTGTTTAGTGTTGTAATTATTTCACGATTGTATTTTTTTAGGAATTATCTGAACTACGTGACTGAAGAGATCATTAATCCAAAAAGGTTCAGCATGATGATGTGTTCTCAAGCTCCTCACACTCGATTTCAAATCCCTTCATCCCCTGGCACCTCCCTCTCTTTCCGACCTGCTTACTCCCTAACCCACAACCCACTGCCTCCGCTCAACTGGCTCTGGCCTCCTGCATGTCCCTCATGCCCTCCGTTCCACCATCGGTGGCTGCACTTTCAGCCACTATGCCCCGAAACTCTGGAACTCTCCTCCTCAATCTCTCCGCCTTGCCCCCCTCCTTCCCCATCTTTAGATCACGTCTGAAGATTTTCCTTTTTGACTGTGCCAACAGTCACATCCCCCTCCCCCCGACTCGGCATTGTGCTCCGCCACTGTCAAGCTCTGGGACGCTGCCCTCTGTGTGTGGGGCTTTGTGTAAATGCAAGTTGTTGTTGTTGCTATAATATCAGTCTCCAGCTCAATGAAAGTGATGATACAACTCGAGTTTTGTTTTGCAGAAACTTGCCTTTGGCCATCGTGATCTCACTGCCCACAGTGCTGGGAGTTTACCTGTTGACAAATCTTGCCTACTTCACCACACTCTCACCAGAGGAAATGGCTCAGTCTGATGCTGCTGTTGTGGTAAAATCTGGCACGGTGGCCATTTTGATTTATAATAATAATAATCCTTGCATTTGATACAGCGCTTTATCACATCTTCAAGACGTCTCAAAGCGCTTCACAGAATATACTGTAAAGTGAAATGACTGTATATTTTGTGGGCGAAATGTGGCAGCCAATTGCGCACAGCAGCGTCCCACAAACAGTTGTGATTGAGTGACCATTTTTTTAAGGGATTATTACTCAGGAAAAGTGATCCGCCAATCAACTAAGAACCAGGTTTCTACTTACTGCGAGGTAAACAGAGGTGTGTGGAGTAAGGAAACTTGTGCAACATTTTTCCCTGCCTGGGAATCAAACCCAGGTCCTCTCATTTGCAAGGCGAGTGCTCTAACCACTGAACTACAGGACTGCACTTAAAAACCTCAATCAGATCACCCTCAACCTTCTAAACTCAAGGGCAGAACATCATAAGATGCAAATGATAATCATGATCACCTGATAAAACTCATAATGTATTAGATTATCCAATATCATTAAACATAACTGGCTAACTGTGTGCTGAGTGTGTGAGCCAGGCCACTGCTGTCACGTGGGCAGTAATGATTCAGAAGGAGATATGTTTGCGATCTGGAGACAGGTTTATTGGGGTGTGATCCCGGCACAGTCCTGATTGGATTTCCAGTCACATCCTGTGTATTTTCTCAGGCATTTGGTCACCATCACCTCGGCAAGGCTGGCTGGCTCCTCTCACTCTGTGTTAGTTTGTCCTGTTTTGGAGCTGTGAATGGGTCTCTCTTCACCTCCGCACGGTAGGTCATATTCACATTTACTTTGTAAACTCCTCTCTCCTGAAAGCACTGCCATTTTATGAGCTCTGGACAACATTAGTCTCTCCTTGTGTTACAACAGCAACTTCAACACCTTGCATTTATATTGTGACTTTCACATCCCACCTGAACTCAAACGTTAGCCCAAACAGTGAGTATTGTCAGTTCATAAGACCATGGGGAGCATCTGGTGCAATGTCAACAGATACGCAACCTTCCTATAAGCTGCTGAACACCAGTCAGCAGTGAGAACCTTGGATGATTGCTCTCTCCTTTGCTCTCCTCAAAACAGTGAAGTTAATGGGACCTCTCCACTCCCAGCTCAGATCAGCTCGTCAGTACACATTGCCCTGTGTGTGTGCATGTGCCTATACACACCTATGCATTTGTATATATTTCCATATTGTACAATATGGAATAATAATCCTGGCATTTGATATCTCACCTTGTCACGTCGTTAAGACTTCTCAAAGCACTTCACAGAATATACTGTAGAGTGAATTGACTGTATAGTATTTTGTGGGTGAATATACACATTATATAGTGAATGTGCATTCATGACAATATTTACGTGCATTTAATAAAGCTTCTTTCATATGGGGAGGACACCTCAAAGCAGTGCACAGGATTTATTGTACAATGTAGTGATTATAGGTGAACACAGCAGCCAATGTTCCACAAACACATTGTGCTCACTGTACAGTCTAGTGATAGATTTGCAGACCACAAAGGAATGATTCTAATTATGTTGTGATTGATATATTCTGTGTGACAGGCTGTTTTATGTGGGAGGCTGCAGGGGCCAACTCCCAGGTGTCCTGGGGATGGTCCACACCCACTTCTTCACCCCGGTCCCATCGCTCGTCTTCACAGTAAGTTGAAGGAAGGTTCCTCAGAGGGGGGGGGGGGGGGGATGAGGGGAGGCCAAGGCTTGGGCGGAGCCCAGAAAGTGTGTGTTGGGGAAACTGCTGGAGTCTAACCAGCTAAACCCACATAGCTTGCATTGATTTTGCTGTCTGGCGGCTTTCCCACTGCTTGTCCACCAGCTAGGACCACCCTCCCCGTTAATTAGAGCTCTAGCTTGCGGGGTTAACAGGAGCTGAGGGGGCGGATTCCCTGTTCCTTGTCACCCAGATGTAAGACTAGTTTGGTTTAGTTTCTCCAGATCAGCTGTTCCTGATGATGTTCCATATGTTGATTTTGTATTGACAGTGTGCCATTTCTATGCTGTATTCCTTCTCAAACGACATATTCTCCGTAATAAACCTTTTTGGTTTCTTTAACTGGCTGTCTGTTGGCATGGTGATCACTGGCATGCTTTGGCTGCGATGGAAGAAACCAGACTTAAAAAGGCCCATAAAGGTAAAACTTCTATAAACAAACTAATGTTGTCCATAATTTCCCAAATGGATCAGTTGGTCAAGGAAGTGTTCAGTTTGCTGGGATAGTTCTACTCAAATTGTGCTTCACAGTAATAACATAATAACAATAATAATAATAATAATCCTGGCATTTGATACAGTGCCTTATCATGTCTTTGGGACGTCTCAAAGCACTTCACAGGATATACTGTAAAGTGAATTGACTGTACTTTGTGTACAAACGTGGCAGCCAATTGGGCACAGCAGTCTCCTACACACAGTCGTGGATTGAGTGATCAAATTATTATTTTTTTAAGGGGTTATTTTTTGAAGGGGTTATTACCCCCGGAAAAGTGATCCAATAATCAACCAACAACCGGGTTCCTACTCATTGTTGGTAAACAGGTGTCTGGAGTAAGGAAACCGGCCCAACGTTTTGCCCTGCTTGGGAATCGAACCCAGGTCCTCTCGCTTGCGAGGCGAGTGCTCTAACCACTGAGCTACAGGACTCCTTATCATATTATGTTTTAACTTGGTTCATTTCTTTCTGTAAAATACTGCAACAATTACAAATATTGACTCAGCAGATTCTTAACCACAGTGAACAGATTTTTCATCAAATAAATGAGTGTAAAACACCAACTATTGCTTGTGTTATCAGATCGTGGCCTTTGTCCCAGTGGTTTTCATGCTGGGATGTCTCTTCATGATCGTGGTGTCATTCTGGGCAGCGCCTATGCAGTGTCTGATTGGAGGGACAGTGGTTCTCACTGGTCTCCCCTTTTACTTCATGAATTATAAGTGGAAGAAACCATTGAGGTTCACACGTGCGATGGGTGAGTTGCCATTTTCTAAAAGAATCTCTCAAACTTCTTCAAGGCTCTTTGGCTTTGTGTCCTAACCCTCCTGAGAGCAGCCCTCGCTCTCCTCACTCAGTTGCAATCTTGCAGTCCAGGGCCCTTTCTATTTGTTTGAGATTATTTTGCCCCAGCAGTTTGTCTGGTCTAGTCTGCCCAGCTGATGGTGATAATGTCATTTCCCTTCTTCCTGTAGACAAGTTTAATTCCTTTTGTCAGAAGTTGATGTTCTGTGTTACTGAGGAAAAAAACAAGAATTTTTAGAACTTCAACTAACTTGCAATCACCATCACCATCATCATCACCACCACCATCATCATCATCACACCCCAAACCAGCTGGAGGTTAAAGCTTGAAGTTTCCTTGTGGATTTCCATTGTGTTGGTCTGTAAGAACATCAGAACAACAATTTGCTGGCGAAAGAAGAACAAGGTCCATCCAGTTCACCTTCCACCATCTTATCATGTCCCAAACTATATATTATATCCTGAGATTTTATTTCCTAACAGAAATCTATCTAATTTCGTGGAGTCCTGTAGCTCAGTGGTTAGAGCACTCGCTTCGCAAGCAAGAGACCTGGGTTCAATTCCCAGCAGGGCGAAACTTTGGGCAAGTTTCCTTACTCCACACCCCTGATAATAATCCCTCAAGAAAAAAAACACTTCAATCTACGACTGTTTGTGGGACGCTGCTGTGCACGATTGGCTGCCGCGTTTCGCCCACAAATATACAGTCAACTCACTTTACAGTCTATTCTATAAAGGCTTTGAGACGTCTAGAAGACATGAAAAGCGCAATATCAAATGCAAGGATTATTATTATTATTGTTATAATTTATTCTGTAGAGGCTGGTATTTTTGCTCTTGTAACAAACCTGGATCTTTCAACTAATTCTGTGTGATTTACAACTGAGAATTGTGCTGAGGATCCCCTGATAAGGTCACAATAAGCAACGTGTGAGGAACTTGGAAAATGTTAGAGCAAAAAAAAACACATAATTTTGGCCCATTTGTTAGTCTTTGACTGAACCTTCAGCTGCCCTCCTATCCCTCCCCTCCCTCCCCACCCACCACCTCCCCCTCCCCCCTCCCCGCCCTCTTACCCCTCCCCTCCCTCCCCACCCTCACCCCTCCCCTCCCTGCCCTCCACCCCTCCTGATCCCAACCACCAGCTCAGGTGCGGATCCCTGACCGTCCAGCATCTTGGGACGTCCTCCTAATGTGAAAGGCAACGTGTAACTGTCATTTGTTGTTGTTGTTAAGTGAACAATATCTATTTGGGTTTGTGGTGTGAGTTCCCCATTCCTACTGAGAACACACAACAATAACAAAATTATTTATGGAGCGCTTTTCACATCGGGAGGATGTCCCAAGGAGCGGGACACACGCTAGAGTAAACAAAGCATTAGTGGGTACATGTATGTTACACAAATTACAAATGCACCACATATTTGCTGGGAGATGTACAGGTATATAGTACTCCATGTGTACATATTGCTCTTTCATTGCCAGTATGGCCTTGCCTTTTATTACAGGGAAACTTTTATGAAAAGGTGTTTGTTGAAAGATTTTGGTTTGTTTACAGCCACAAGCAAGGTCACATAAACATACCCAAATGTCCCATTTGGTCACTCGCTCCTGATAATAATACTCGCGCCTAATAATAATCCCTCCAAAACCAAAAACAATAATAAATTGGTCATTTTCAATCTACGACTGTTTGTGGGACGCTGCTGTGCGCAATTGGCTGCCGCGTTCGCCCACAAATATACAGTCAATTCACTTTACAGTGTGTTCTGTGAAGCGCTTTGGGACGTCCTCCCGACGTGAAAAGCGCTATATCAAATGCAAGGATTATTGTTATTATTATATCCTGACCCCCAATCGCTGTTCCTCGTTCTACTTTCTTCCCAAACAACAGAAATTAAACATTTTCTTTTTTCTCTTGAAATTAAAATGTACTTTTACAGTTTCTGTGACTGAAATCTTAAATTTTGTGATTTTGATTTGTTCATAATAATAACAATCCTTGCATTTGATACAGCGCCTTATCACGTCTTCGAGACATTTCAAAGGGCTTCACAGGATACACTGTAAAGTGAAATGACTGCATATTTTGTGGGTGAAACGTCACAAGAAATACCACAGCCAGTGGCTGGGAATGAAGCAAAGCTCCAGTCTATAAGATCAATGTCACTGTTTACATCTAGGAAGTTTAACCAGAAAGTTTGAACGGTGTTGAATACTGTGCTGGTTCCCAGTAAAGACACTATGTGGCGCTACAGAATAGTACAACTCACACAAACCAGCCCTTCTCTTGCTTTACAGACTGCTGTGAGCATTGATTCAGTGACTAAATTGCTTCCAGCACTAAAATCCATGAGGCCCTGTCCCTGTCTTCAGTAGGAATCTCAAGGGAAGGTGTGTGAGGTCTGGGACATGCCATGTAGTGCCACCGAGTGAGTGGACAGGGAATTTATCCAACTCAGATAAGTAACTCACTACTAAATATCTCATTACTGCCCCGAATCCAAAGCTGCTGAGTTCAGCTTCCATTGACTGTTTATTTTGTGGACGGAACCCGGCAGCCAACAGCGCACAGCGGTGTCCCACAGTCATGGATTGAAGTGACCAAATTATTATTATTTTTCATTTATTTTTTGAAGGGATTATTACCCCCGGAAAAGCGATTCTCAATCAACTAACAACTGGGTTCCTAATTACTGCTGGTAAACAGAGGCGTTTGGAGTAAGGAAACTTGCCCAACGTTTTGCTCTGCCCAGGAATTGGACCCAGGTCATCTGGCTTGCGAGGCGAGGGCTGTAACCACTGAGCTACACGACTAAAATGAATAAACAGCCACATCCAAACAATTTGGTGATGGATTTGAACGCTTCTGCACCAGAGTTAAGTATGTTTGGAATATCAATAAGTCAATCAATCTTCTCTTTCCAGCGGTTACTCAGGATCCAGAAAATAAATGGGATTCTCAGACCAAGGATTTTCCCATCTACCACAGAAAAAAATCAATATATAAATCCCACGGCAATCCAAATGATTTTATTAAGAAAATTTGTACAAATTACATTTTTTTTGTGGTTTTATTTTACGCAAGAAATGTGAAACATACTCTTAGTGTCAATTATTGTACAATAACTGTATTTCCGCTGTCTAGCAGCCATGTGAGCGAATAGCTTATCCTTTCTGTGTGTTTTTTTAATTAAAAAAATTCAGGCGAAATTATACTGGCCAGCGAACAATCATTCGCATCGGGTTATTTTCTGAACACAAGGTGATGAGTTCCACTCTGTGGAGTCCTGTAGCTCAGTGATTAGAGCACTCGCTTTGCAAGTTCAATTCCAGGCAGAGGGCGAACCCTTGGGCAAGTTTCCTTACTCCACACAGAGCCTAATAATAATCCCTCCAAAACCAAAACCAATAATAAATTTGTCATTTTCAATCTACGACTGTTTGTGGGACATTGCTGTGCGCAATTGGCTGCCGCGTTCGCCCACAAATATACAGTCAATTCACTTTACAGTATATTCTGTGAAGCGCTTTGGGATGTGCTCCCGACGTGAAAAGCGCTATATCAAATGCAAGGATTATTATTATTATTATTATTATTACCCATCCAGTGCCAATTATGAGGGATTCCTTATATCTTATGAATGACAGTTTAGACAGCATTGTTTGTATGTATTTTTGTATGTTTTGCCCACAAAATACACAGTCACTCCACTTTACAGCCAATCCTGTGAAGCGCTTTGAGACGTGTCAACCGTGTGTGAAGGCGCTGTATCAAATGCAAGGATTATTATTACAAAATAGTCAGCAACATCCGTAGAAGGTGTTTCATACAGTTTCACACTCGTTGTGTCTTACTTGTGTTATATGTGCACACCCAGGATCCTACCCCTTGTGAAGGTCGCTGTATAAACGCACCGTGCATTTCCTGAGCCATGTAGATCCACGTAGTGTAGTCCAGGGCACTGCTCTTTACAGACCAGCCAAACATTGGGGGAAGGGCTCCTGTTATTTCTGCGGCCAAAGTCCTATCGTTAGGGAGGTTCGAGCTCAATGAACAGCGGGAAGTTTGCTCGATCGCGATCTCAATGGCAAGCGGTACAGTTTTAATTGGTTAAACACCTGCAGTTACTCCAGTGTACACTTTGAGCTCTCCCCAAACCTTGGTTCTGGGCAACCTGTTCCCAGTTACTGAGGGAGCAAACACATTCCATTTGACACAAACATTTGCATGTGTATTAATATGGAACTATGTGGCCTTTCACATGTCAGAGACCAGCTGAGAAAAAATCAAATGGGTGAACGCAAAATCTTTCTTTAACGAAAGGATAATTAGTGCTCTGGGAAGCTAACCCTCGTGAACAGCGCTATATAACTACGTTGTTGGTTTTGTTGTAATTAACAGCTGGAATAGATTGTCAGGAAGGATGGCTAAGGCACAGATATTTGATGTAAGAAAGAGATGGATGCTGTGGATTGTTATTGTGGGAGAATGCTATTGAGTCAAAGATTATATTGTTTGAAAGACCTTCATACTTTCTGGACAAACAAGATCGGTTTGTGGCTCATATTGGTTTGGCTGCTGATTAAAATAAGTATTTCTTTGAAGAACTAATGGAACTTAGTTTTAATTTGAAACCATCTGCAAACTTCCTGTCTCACGTTAAACCACAATAACTGTCACAAAGTGACTGCAGCCCCTTAAAGAGAGTCGTATGAAGAGAAATATGAATAACTTAGCAGAGCTGACCTTCAGATCACACGCGGTTACTGGGTGGTCTCGGGTTATTGGTCCCACGTTTACCAGCCCCAGTTGTGAAAGTGGAATTAGTTGGTGGAGCATTACATAACCACAAGACCATAAAAAAGGTGTTTACAATAAATCCTTTAATGAATTGTTTATTGTAAGAGTGAAATATTTGCACGTTAAACCACAGGCCAACCCATAGGAAACTGCTAGATGAAAATCTGAATTGCTTTTATATATAATGGCAGTTCTCAATATGAAGTTAACAGACGTGGAGTCCTGTAGCTCAGTGGTTAGAGCACTAGCCTCGCAAGCGAGAGGACCCGGGTTCGATTCCCAAGCAGGGTGAAATGTTGGACAAGTTTCCTTACTCCACACACCTTTGTTCACCAAACAATAGGTAGGAACCCGGTTGTTAGGTGATTGGCAGAGTTTCCAGGGGTAATAATCCCTTCTGTAGTTTCTATCTTTTGGTTTGTGAACCCTGAGGTACAGTTCAGACAAAGACTAGACCCAATGTGGTACAATCAGTCTAGTTTATTAATTAGTGAGAAGTAGCAATCTTTAACAGTTAAAGGCTTTATGCTTACAACTGTAGACTACAATTTGCAGCAGATGAATCAGTTGATAGATCATGTTGGAAGAGATGGAGAGACCGACTGGATTTGAGTGCGTTGATCAATTGAGTGCGTTGTGGACGGTTTTCTTCTTGGTTGTGGTCACTGTAGCTGCTCCGTTCCCCAGCTCGGCTCTTCTCATTCTCCTCTGAACCTGTGTAACTTTATACTGTTCCGAGTCCCAACAAATCTGCACCTGAGAAATCTGTCCCCTGGCCTGTTTGATGCCATTCATCACTGATATTCATCAATGCAAAACATCTTCCATCCTGACCAGCTTCCGTTTCAAAATCATAGGAGTAATCAGCGCCCAGGTCCAAACAGATTGTCTCCACCGTTCCTTTTGATCTTTGACAACCTTTGGAATTCAAAAGCATAACTGCCTTGTAGTTTATACACTAAACAATCCCGCAATGCTCTGCGCCTTTATTGGTTCATTCCACGTGAACTCTGGGATAGCTTACACTTCAATAAAATATTTTTTAAAAGCTCTGTGTGGAGTCCTGTAGCTCAGTGGTTAGAGCACTCACTTTGCAAGTGTGAGACCTGAGTTCCATTCCAGGCAGAGGGCGAAACCTTGGGCAAATTTCCTTACTCCACACAGAGCCTAATAATAATCCCTCCAAAACCCAAAACAATAATAAAATTGTCATTTTCAATCTACGACTGTTTGTGGGACATTGCTGTGCTCAATCGGCCGCCGCGTTCGCCCACAAATATACAGTCAATTCACTTTACAGTGTGTTCTGTGAAGCGCTTTGGGACGTCCTCCCGACATGAAAAGCGCTATATCAAATGCAAGGATTATTATTATTATATTATGTACTATTCCGTGTCCGAAGGGTTAATTGAATAGCACTTAGTGATTTTTACTCTGTGAGGACAATTTCAATTTTTAATGAGTTTAGTTTATTTAAAAGTCCCTGCCATGGGAAATTGGTTCAGTCCCTGGAGAAATGTTACATTAATATTTGCCAGAGTGTTTATTTACTGCATGATTTAAAACTCCTATTACTGTATTTTAGTTAGATATTTCATTTGGTTTTATTCAGACTGTTCAGCAATAAGGCTGCATTCAAAAAAACTGATTATTTTTTGCTATGCTGCAATTAGAAAACCTTAACTTCATAATAATAATCCTGGCATTTGATATAGCGCCTTATCACATCTTCGAGCCGTCTCAAAGCACTTCATAGAATGTACTGTAAAGAGAATTGACTGTATATTTTATGGGCGAAACATGGCAGCCAATTGCGCACAGCAGCGTCCCACAACAGTCGTGGATTTAGTGACCACATTATTATTTTTTTTAAAAAAAGGATTATTATCCCCGGAAAATCGACTAACAACTGGATTCCTACTTACTGCAAGGTAAACAGAGCCGTGTGGAGTAAGGAAACTTGCCCAATGTTTCGCCCTGCCCAGGAATTGAACATGGGTCTTCTCACTTGCGACTGCTCTAACCACTGAGCTAAAGTACTACAGAAATATACTTCATGAATACTTTTCACATAGTAACTTTGTGTATATTTCCCCAATTGCTAGACGTTTGCTGTGAGAGAAATTTATGACACTGACCTTTTGAAATAATTGAATACTTTCAGTGCAGGAATGGCCCTGATAAATTGTTAATTTATTTTACACGGACTGTAGTGTGAAATTGCTACAAATTGGATTCGTGAACAGTTCGTAACCTTTCTCAGCGAAGCTGTGAGTAAACTGAGATGAAATTTCAAATTCAAAACCACACGTTAGCTGCACAGATCCAATTTCATATGAACAGGAATAGGCCATTCAGCCTGAGCTTGAGCCTGTTCAGCCTTCTATAGGATCGTGGCTGATCTGTATCTCAAGTCCAATTATTCGCCCTTGCCCCATATCCCTGACAAATAGCTATCCACCTCAGTGTTGAAGATGTGAATGGATCCACAGCCTTTTGGGCGAGAGAGTTCTAGATTTCCACTGATCTTTGGCTGAAGAACTGCCCCTGATTTCACTCCTAAATGGCTGAGCTCTAATTTTAAGATGATGCCCCTTGTTCTGGATTCCCCACCAGAGAAAATAGCTGCCCTATCCAATCCCTTTAGTGTTTTAAAAACCTCAATTTGATCAGCCTTTCAAAGTTTAAATGCCGTTCGGTTTGACTTTTGCACCAGAAATAAAATGGGATATTTCTGATGGACGAGGAGATTGAAATGTTCTAGTTGAGGTGTTTTAAGATGTTTAAACTCCTGATGTGAGGCTGGAATAATCCAAAGACAGAAGGAAGTTTCTTCCTCACTTTCAGAACATTGGCTCCCCCCGGCAGCAAATTGGCCTCAGTGACCCTAGATGAGGAAGGGGAAATATCCATGTTTCTTGTTCCTGATTACTATATAATAATAATAGTCCTTGTGTTTGCTATAGCACCTTATCACATCATAGAGACGTCTCAAAGCGCTTAACGGAATATAGTGTAAAGTGACTGATATTTTGTTGACGAAATGTAAGTTGTTCTTGTTGAAATGTGGCAGCCAATTGTTTACAGCAGTGAATGTCCCACAAACAGTCCTGGATTGAATCACACAAGTTTTTTTAAGGGATTATCATCCCCGGAAAGTAATCCGCCAATCAATTAACAACCAATATACAGTCAATTCACTTTACAGTGTGTTCTGTGAAGCGCTTTGGGACGTCCTCCCGACGTGAAAAGCGCTATATCAAATGCAAGGATTATTATTATTATTATTACCGGGTTCCTATTTACTGCTGGGTAAACAGAGGCGTGTGCGGAGTAAGGAAACTTGGGTTTTGCCCTCCCTGGGAATGGAAACCTAGGTCTCTCGCTTGTGAGGCGAGGACTCTAACCACTGAGCTACAGGATTCCACTTTCCAGTGAAACTGCAGAAATGTGTGTATTTCTGTACTTGATTGTAAACTCCACCTACAACTTCACAGTCAACCGGATCAGGCGAACCAGACCCAGCAGGGGGGCAGCATCTGCAGTGGAGGAAGAGAATAGTGTTCCCCCCACCCCCCCCATACACATACACACACACCCACCCACGCGCACCCACACACATACACACCCACACGCACCCACACACATACACACACACACACCCACACACATACATACACACGCACCCACACACACACACCCACACGCACCCACACACACCCACACACATACACACCCACACACATACACACACACACCCACACGAACCCACACACACATACATACACACCCACTCACACAAATACATACCCACATACATACACACCCACATGCACCCACACACACATACATACACACCCACATGCACCCACACAAACATACACACCCACACACATACATTGCAAGGATTTGATATATATTATCATTGCTAATTGCTGCAGGAATCTACTTTAATCAGCAAATTTAGATTGAATGATTGTCAGCTTCAATGCTGAAGATATTCTTCTTTCGCTGTATATTTGTGCAGAAAGCATGTCACAGACAAACTGGTCAAAAGGGTTGGAATAATAAATGTGTTGACTCCGGCCACCCATCCTCACAGTGCCGTCCGCCTCACTGTCCTCACTGCCTCAGTGACCGGGAAATCCTCTCAGACTCAGTGTGTCCCCTGTGGGCAGAAGGCAACTTATTCAACTTATTGAGGGATTCAAGCAATAATACTCTCAGCAATAAGGTAAACCCAATACGTCCCTCCAGGGAGAGAGAGAGAGAGCGCATTCCAGTCCAACAATCTATCGCTGGGATTTCCATGTATAGGTGGGAGGCATGGAAATCTCAGCTTGGTTTGGAGACTTTTAACAACAACAATAACAAATTTCATTTATAGAGCGCCTTTCACGTTGGGAGAACGTCCCAAGGCGCTGGACAGTTGGGTCAGGACCCGAGCAGGGGGGAAATGGTCAGGGTGAGGGGAGGGAAGGGAGGGAGCGAGGAGGGGGGAAATGGTCAGGGTGAGGGGAGGGAAGGGGTGAGGAGGGGTGATGGTCAGGGTGAGGGGAGGGAAGGGAGGGAGCGAGGAGGGGGTAGAGAGTCGAGAGCGGAGCTGAAGACACGGTCAAAGAGAAAGGTCTTGAGACCGGCCTTGAAGGAGGAAAGGGAGGAAGCGGTGAAGGCACTGGGGATGGAGTTCCAGAGCCTCGGGGCTGAGAGGCTGAAGGCCACCGATGGTAGGGCGGTTGGGGCGGGGGATGTGGAGCAGACCAGAGCCAGAGGAACGGAGGGTACGAGCAGGTAAGCAACGGTGATGGGTTTCCGTGTGTGTCAGGCACTCAGCTGAGAAAGAAAACAACACTGCGGGCGGGGGAGTGGGACTGATTATATATAACAATATAATAATAATAATCCTTGCATTTGATACAGCGCCTTATCACGACTTTCAGACGTCTCAAAGCGCTTCACAGAATAGACTGTAAAGTGTCGACTGTATATTTGTGGGTGAAACGCGGCAGCCAATTGCACACAGTAGTGTCCCACAAACAGTTGTGGTTTGAAAATGACCAATTTATTATTGTTTTTGGTTTTGGAGGGATTATTATTAGGCTCTGTGTGGAGTAAGGAAACTTGCCCAAGGTTTCGCCCTCTGCCGGGAATTGAACCCAGATGTCTCGCTTGCAAAGTGAGTGCTCTAACCACTGAGCTACAGGACTCCACTGCGCAGCTCATCTAAAGCGCCTACACAGGCACGATGGGCCGAATGCACTCCTTCTGTGCTGTAATATTCTACAATTTTATGAATGCCAGTAGTGGCATATTTTATAAAATGGCGGTACTGTAATGACATTTAGTTGGAAATTCCGGCTCACCAGACTGGCTCTCCCGCCACATTAGTCCGGCTAGCTGGGGTTCAGTCTAAATGCTAATTTCACTGCCGTATGCCATCCAAACTCTTACTTACAGGCAAAGCAACATAAACAGCACATCTTACAATAGCTGTCGGTTTCACAGTTATTTACTCTCATGTCCATCTGTTCCGTTCACCACTTCTTCACTCTCAACAGCTGGGGGATCGAGAGTGGGCAAAGCTTTTCTCTGACAAATTGATATTAGAACCTTCTCCTTACATTCAAATCAAAACTCGCTCCCTCTCTTACTTTAATGTGTCCCCAGGAACTCACACCAGGCCTCAGGCTTTCTACATTCTAATAATTTCAAACAAAAATGCAGCAACAACAACTTGCATTTACACAGCAGGGCAGCGTCCCAGAGCTGACAGTGGAGGAGCAAGACTCCAGGCTGGGGGGAGGAAGAGGTGATTGTAAGCAGTCAAAGAGGAAGGTCTTCAGGCGCGATCTGAAGATGGGGAAAGAAGGGACAAGGCAGAGGGATAGAGGGAAAGTGTTCCAGAGCTTCATTTAATGTAGCACTCTTCACCCGAGGTACGTCTCAGAGCGCTTAACCACTACTTGACTGATCTCTCTCATCTTACTGGAGAGGCTTCAGCAGTGAAAACCATGGATCTTCTCTCCTTCTCCCTCCCCGTCAGTCTAAAGGCAATGATAGGACAATAATGCACAGTAGTTTGACCAATTTGAATCAATAATGTTTCTATTTGAAAATGTACAATAATAATAAATAATAATCCTTGCATTCGACACAGCACCTTATCACGTCTTTGAGACGTCTCAAAGTGCTTCACAGAATATACCGTAAATTGAATTGACTGTATATTTTGTGAGCAAAATGCGACAGCCAATTGCACACAGCAGCGTCCCACAAACAATCGTGGATTAAATGACCAAATTGTTATTATTTTTTATTTATTTATTTTTTGATGGCAATATTACCCTCGGAAAAGCGATTCGCCAATCGATTAACAACTGGGTTCCTACTTACAGAGGCGTGTGGAGTAAGGAAACTTGCCTAACGTTCCGCTATGTCTGGTAATCAAACCCAGGTCTCACTTGCAAGGCAAATGCTCTAACCACTAACAACATCATATGATAATTGTACAGTGAGGGCACTTCACGTCAGAAAAACGTCCCAGGGCACAGGACAGTTAGGGGATTTTGGACTCGAGTTGGGAGTTGGGGTCAGGAGGGGTGGAGTGCAGGGGGGGTGGGGGGGTGGGAAGGTGGGCGAAGGCATGGTCGAAGAGGATGGTCTTTAGATGGGACTTGAAAGAGGCAAGAAAGGGGCTGAACCAGAGGGATTACTGGAAAGAGTTCCACAATGTAGGTGCAGAGATGCTGAATGCCCGACCACCAATGCTGGGATGGGAAGTGTGGGGGACCTGAAGCAGCCGGTGTCTGCCGAGCGGAGGCAGAGGACAGGCTGATATGGGATGAGGAGGTCGCAGGGGTGGGGGGAGCAAGACCATGGAAGCCTTTGAAGATAAGAACAAGGGTTTTGTACTTGATTCTCTGAGGGATGGGGAGCCAGTGAAGCCGGTCCAGGAAGGGGGGTGATTAGGTGACTAAGGTATAGGACTCCTTGTCAAATCTTTAACTAATTGAGAGCACAATGAATATTGTTAAGAGAAATACCTGGAAGTTCAGGTCAAGGAAGGGACCTGTAGTCTTTTCTTGAATATAAAATGACTTTATTACTGATGGGAGGAGGGAAAATAAATCAAAACATAAAGCATATGAACTCAAAGGCTGACTGACTGCTGGTGACAGAAACACACTTTAAAAATCTGTATAAAGCTCACCTTCCTGTTAAGAACATCAACAATGTCTGATGCACTTTAATTTTTTTTAAATAGACTAAACAGTGTCAATCAAAAAATTAAATAAATGGACAAATGGCAGAAAATTAATATTAAAAAGCTACGAGAATGCATCTATAAAAGGTCCTAATTCCTGGTGTTTTAACAAAAACAACAAAAAAACATTTGGCATTTTATACACAAATGTTAACTTTTCTCTAACAAGCGATCAGACATTTTGCTACAGTAAAATTCCCGATACAAAAAAAAGCTTCTTTTTTATAAAGTAAAATCACAGAATAAATTTTCCACACACAAGCTTCTGTAATTGTTCATCACATCTAGGACATTTAGTAAATCTACTGAAAAACAAGGAATCAAATATATGCTTTCTCGACGCTTCACATTTAGACCGTGTTAAACGTCTGCACCATTTGGAATTTTCAAGTCCTCAGAAATCATCAATCAAAAGGGCTTCTCAATAAGATCCACAGATCCCTTCATCATCAAAGTGGGCTGTGAACTCAGTCTTTCTGCACAGTTTAGAAGTGAGGTGGAGAGGGTTGGGGAGGGTGGGGAGTGGGGGAGTAAAGGGGGAAATCATAATAATCCCTTAAAGGTAAGACCACAAACACTAGGCTGAAAGTCCTGAATCAACCAACCACAAAAGCAGTCACTATGGTAGCAGTTGAGAGCAAAGCTTGTGGCAAGCAGAATATTCTCCTTCATTTAACAAGAGCTAAATTGCCCCTTTTTATCATTTTTATTTTTATGTTGAACAGACAGAGGGTTAGAATCCTAAGGGAAGGTAAGTGCTCTGACAGGCAGGGTGCAGGCCTGTGTTTCTAAGTGCTTGACGGCTGCCTGGGCTACATTCCACAGCATTGCCAATGTGTGGGGCATCCAATGGTTTGGTCACTTTCTGGGTGTTGTCCTTGTAGAGGAAATGATGTCTTGGATTCAGGTGAGGTAGAGTGGTTTCTCCCTGGGGATCATTCTGCAGAGGCAAGAGAAGGAAAGGCAGAGTTACTGAACAAAATAAAGTTCACTTGGTTTTTAAAATTAAAAAAATCAGCACCTTTGCGTTATATTCATCATGTATCAGAAGATTTTATTTCACAAAACAATAATTGTCCAAACTCGCTGAGAAATGTGCTATTTTTGGAATTGAGTAAAGACTCGACTGGACTGTACACAGTATGTGTGAGAGCTGGGCTTCATGCACAGCACCTGCTTGTTGGATGCTCATCAGTTTTGCTTGATCCCAGCTCAATCCATCGCTCTGTTTACCCTAAATAATCAATCCCCAGGGGCACCCCATTTCTCTTGATTCACACAGAGGAACAGATACACACACAGACATCCCCCCCACCCCACACACACAGACACACACAGAACTATACCCCACCCACACACACAGGAGCTTGCTCTGTGAGACCCCGAGTCACACAAGTTTACTCTTTTAATTCCGAGCCTGGAATTTTACACACAGTCGCAGGCTTCTCCCTGGTCACCTCATTTAATACCCACAGCCACACAGGATTGACTTAATAATAATAATAATCCTTGCATTTGATATAGCGCTTTTCATGTCGGGAGGACGTCCCAAAGCGCTTCACAGAACACACTGTAAAGTGAATTGACTGTATATTTGTGGGCGAACGCGGCGGCCGATTGAGCACAGCAATGTCCCACAAACAGTCGTAGATTGAAAATGACAATTTTATTATTGTTTTGGGTTTTGGAGGGATTATTATTAGGCTCTGTGTGGAGTAAGGAAACTTGCCCAAGGTTTCGCCCTCTGCCTGGAATTGAACTCAGGTCTCTCACTTGCAAAGCGAGTGCTCTAACCACTGAGCTACAGGACTTGTTCTTGTGTTGGAGATGATGTAGGGGCCCGTCATGTCCCTGTGGTTTACCTGCAGCGGTTGCAGTGGTTGAGGCCACACTCGCTGCTGCAGTATTCAGTGTCCCACTCAGTGCTTGGCACGGAATGATTGGAGCCGCCGGCAGCAGGCGATTGGGCAATCGGGCTTTGATACTCTGATGACATGTGAGCATAACCCTGTGGGAAAAGGGGAAGGTTATTCATCAACTTTTTTACTCTCTGGACTGAACATTTCATTGTTTTTATAATTTATAACCAACAATAATGATGCTGCCACTTGGACATTTCTGCACTTCTTTCTAAAGGAATGTTTTGGCACAGCATCAACTGTTAGTCTGTTTGTGGTTGGGTAAAAAAGCATCAGGTAATGAACGACAGATTTAACCTGGATTCTGACATCGAGTTACATTGTGGTCTGGCAGAGAACATAACAATAATAATAATAATCCTTGCATTTGATATAGCGCTTTTCACGTCGGGAGGACGTCCCAAAGCGCTTCACAGAATATACTGTAAAGTATATTTGTGGACGAACGCGGCAGCCAATTGCGCACAGCAATGTCCCACAAACAGTCGTAGATTGAAAATGACCAATTTATTATTGTTTTTGGTTTTTGGAGGGATTATTATTAGGCTCTGTGTGGAGTAAGGAAACTTGCCCAAGGTTTCGCCCTCTGCCTGGAATTGAACTCAGGTCTCTCGCTTCCAAAGCGAGTGCTCTAACCACTGAGCTACAGGACTCCACGACAAGGGAGCTCAGTCCTCAACATAAGAACATAAGAATTTGCTGGTGAAGGAAGACCAAGGTCCATTTAGTTCACCTTCCACCATCCTGGCAGTCGCTTGACATGTCGTGTCCCAAACTATATACTGTATCCTCCAAATATTATTTTCTAGCAGAAATCTATCTAATTTGTTCTTGAAACAAACAACACTTTCTGCTTCCACCGTCTCTCTAAGGAGCCTGTTCCATAAGTTTATGAACTCGCTCACTGAAAAACAAGTTTATATAGAGAAAATAATTAAATAACAGGAAATAAAATATAGATGCAAGCAAGAATATGGAAAAGAACAGAAGTAATATTGCTATAAGGTTATAAATTCTGTATGTAGTTTATAACAATATTGCAGTAATAACAGTAATACCATCAACATTCCAGTCGCATTATTACTGCAATATTAATTATTTAACCTGTGAGGTATATAATGCAAACAATATCTGGATTGATGGACTGAATTTCCTGGGATAATAATCATAATTATCATTTGCATTTAATACAACATCTTATCACGTCTTTGAGACTCTTCAAAGTGCTTCACAGAATATACTGTAAATTGTCTGTATATTTTGTTGGTGAAATGCAGCAGCCAATTGCTCTAACCACTGAGCTACAGGACTCCATGATGGGGTTACCTGCTGGCCTGGTGGGGAGTGAAGCTGAGATGGGACCTGCAGTGGCATCTGGCTGGAGATGATTGGCTGGTTCTGCATGGGGATAGGCTGGCTGAGGATGGAGCTCTGCTGGTGGAGCTGCTGGTGGAGGGAGAGCTGCTGGTGGATGGGAGGGCTGATCTGGAGAGGAGGTGGAGAGGCACTCAACGGTGACATCATTGACTTGGCCGGGAGGTTTCTGGAGAGGTTGTGGTGAGAGGGGTCAGAATACGTCTGCAGATCTGTCTGAGGGAGAAAGGAGTTTGGTCCAATATAAGGTGAGGAGCCCTGAGGCATGGAGTACAGTGACTGTTTTGGTGCCATCATGTGCGATTGCTGAGACGTTGGCCCACCCTTTGTGTCCACTTGGTCACTGTAGCTCTGTAGAGGAAAAAGAGAAAGAACATGATTATCCGTGGTGCTGTGTTTCAGCAACTTGGGATGTCCTTCTGATGTGAAAGGCGCTAAATAAATGTAATTTTGTTATTGTTCTTATGTTGTATCAATGTTGAAAGCGGGGGGTGGGGGTGGGGGCTATTCACAGGGGGGGAATGTGACTAAATAAAAGTATCAGAATCTTGATCATGGTAAAGGATGTCAGTCTTGGGGAAGGAACATTCACATTGGGATCACTGTGTGAGGGTCAGACATCCCCAGCTCTGGGACAATATGGCTCAGATGGCTTAAGCAAGCTCTCCCTTCTCTCTCAACGTGTCTTATTCCAAATCTCAGAAGAGGTTGCGTAACCATCCACACTAACCATCCATCTTCATAACCGTTCTCAGTGAGTCTAGATTTACTCTAGAATTATGTAGCATTTCAGAACAGACAGAATTTGGAAAATTCTTACACACAGCCTCAGTCTCCATTATTGTTTAATTCTCAGTTCATTTAAATAACCTTTATTTTCCTCCTTTCATCACTTAAACCTGAGTGTCATACACAGTTACCCTCCAGTACCTTGTTCCAGGGGCCAGAGTATCTGTGAGCCTAGACAGGGATTGCTGGCAGTTTATAAATTCCATTGACAACAACAGATTACATTTACACAATGACTTTCACGTTGGGTGGACGTCCTAAGGTGCTGGACATTCAGGGATTTGGACACGAGCAGGGGGTTAGGATCAGGAGGATTGGAGGGCAGGGAAGGTAGAGGTAGGAGGGTGTCCGAAGGTGTGGTTGAAGAGGCGATTTGGGGCAGGGGGCGTGGGGAAACAGAGTGAAACACAATCCTATCCTTACCAACACAGGGAGGGGAGCTGTGAGCTGTTACCTTGGATACTAAGCTGGCTCTATACGCAGCGAGAGCCTTCAGGTATTCCTTCTTTGCAGCCTCAGTCTTCTTTTTGTATGCCTGCAGGAACACAACAAGCCTGTCACAAAGCAGTCAAACATTGCCCAATTCAGCCACTAACAGTCAGCTATTTGGAATTCTCCTTTTGCTCATGTAGATCATGTGGAAATCAAGTGATATTTGCCATTGATTCTGTATTCTTTCAGGTGATGGCTATTGCTGGAGAAATTGTACTCTTCTTATTTTGATATCAGAGTGCGTCCCTTCAGGGAGAGAGTGTGTTCCAGTTCAGGGAAGCTTGCACGCAGAGGAAGGCTCTCTTTACTACAGCAAGACATTTATGTATTAAACAGCCGGGTGTGTCATATGTGGAAACCCATCACCAGCATCCAAATCAGACAGACAGAGATCATGTGTCTATTCCATCTACACATGGAAATTTGTGGGTGTCTAGAATGGTATGCACACTCTCTCCCTGGAGGGATGCAGTCTTCTTATCTAATTCCAGAGAGTATTAGGCACAGTTTGGCAAGAGCCATGGCTTTGGAAACCCAAAGTGTATTTTAAGGTACCTTTGAAACTGTTTGTGCATTACAGACTAGGCTGGCTGCTGTATTCAGTTATAATAATAATAATCCTTGCCTTTGATATAGTGCCGTCGAGGCGTCTCAAAGTGCTTTATATTTGTGGGCGAAACGCAGCAGCCAATTGCGCACAGCAGCGTACCACAAACAGTCGTGGATTGAGTGACTAAATTTTTTTTAAAAAGGCATTATTATCCCCGGAAAAGTGATCCGCCAATTAATTAAATCAGATTCCTACTTACTGCTTGTAAACAGAGGCGTGTGAGTGGAGTAAGGAAACTTACCCAACGTTTTGCCCTGCCTGGGAATCAAACCCAGATCCTCTCACTTGCGAGGCGAGTGCTCTAACCACTGAGCTACAGGACTCCATGGAGTCCCTTGTGAATTAAAGATTAACTTGGTTATGGCCACAGCATTTATGTGACAGACAGAACAACATTGTTTCTAGCAATGGGAGGGGAAAACTTTTTGATCTGCAAACTAAGCTAAAGCTGGTAACTTTTTAATTTCTGAGCCACTCCCCATAACTAATGAGATACCAAACGACAGAATGTTTCAATAAATTATCATGCTTGACAGTTTCTAATTAGAATGAAGTAATGTGAATCACCCAGAGGAGGAACTGTGAGCATGGGTCAGGGGCTGCAGAAACAAACAGACGAAGGCAGCATATGCTGGGGCTACAGTGGTGGTCTGATAATGTCCCCGCAGAATTACCTGCTAATTGGGACTTAATGAAATGCTCTTGTTTTTGATATATTAATTAAAAAGACAGTATTGCTTTCATTAGCCAAGATCTAAAATCAAAACTACACAAGACTGGCTTGTATGTTGTGTGTTTGATGCACATGAGCTGTTTTTATTGTGGTGTCCTATAGTTCAGTGGTTAGAGCACTCGCCTCACAAGTGAGAGACCAGGGTTTGAGTCCCAGGCAGGGCAAAACATTGGGCAAGTTCCTTACTCCACACGCCTCTGTTTACCCAGCAGTAAGTAGGAACCCGGTTGTTAGTCGATTGTCGGATCGGTTTTCTGGAGGAAATAATCCCTTAAAAAAATGGTTACTCAATCCACGACTGTTTGTGAGACGCTGCTGTGCACAATTGGCTGCCGAGATTCGCCCACAAAATATACAGTCAATTCACGTTACAGTATATCCTGTGAAGCACTTTGAGACGTCTCAAAGACGTGATGAGGTGCTATATCAAATGCAATATTATATTATTATATTATTACTATCGGGAAAACAGGAGTAGAAATGTCACCGTCTCATTAAATGGAGAAGACAGATAAATTTGATACTGGTCAAAATTATTTTATTTTATGTTGGAAACTGACACTGGGCTCTTTCCATTCCCAACCCCCCATCTACGCTTCCATTCTTTTAGAGCGGGGGGGAGGGGGGGGGGGTCTCACCATTCATAATAATAATAAACCTTGCATTTGATATAGCCCCTTATCACGTCTTTGAGACGTCTCAAAGCGTTTCACAGGATGTACTGTAAAGTGAATTAACTGTGTATTTTGTGGGCGAAGTAGTACAGAACTCACATTTTTATATCTTTCTGTGTCAAATTTACATTTGCCCTCTTCTAAAAGCTGGTGCTAAGTTGTGCTGTAACGGAGGCAGGAACCTTGGCAGGCAATGCAATCAGCATCCACTGAGTCAGCACCTCTAGAGTAGGCAGGTAGAATAATACAACTGAACTGCAAGCACTCTTTAACACACATCACATTTGGGCAGTGAATGGGTTAAAATTCTATCAAATGAATTTGTATTTGGTTCAATATATGGCTGTTGGAAAAAGTCTCTGTTGCCTTTGAATGGAGCTGATAGCTGAATGCATCGCAGGCGCTCGCTCCAAGGGTTAAAATAAAAACCATTTCCTGAGCAGGTGTGCTTGAAGCAAAGGCAAGGAGAGGGAGATTGGTAATCTAGTATTCTGCAGCAGCAATTCAGTCACTAGGGCAATCCGCACAACTAAATACCAGGAAATACAGACAATAGCAATGTCTCTGAGGATCCACACACATTCTGGATGAAGGGTTTAGCGAGCAGAGAGATTGCAGGCAATATAATAATAATAATCCTCACGTTGATACAGCACCTTATCACGTCTTTGAGACGTCTCAAAGCGCTTCACAGGATACACTGTAAAGTGGATTGACTGTATATTTTGTGGGTTAGCTGGGTCCTCTTGCTTGCGAGGTGAGAGCTCTAACCACTAAGCTACAGGACTCCACATTACTGCAGATTAACTAACATGGCAAAATGATACCATTAATAGAATCCAAGTAAATCTAGGGAAGTAAAGTGTAAATATCTGCAGTCTCTGCTTTGCCCGCACCTGCTTCTGCTCCTCTCCAAGACCATCCCACATTGAAGCAACAATTTTGGAAACGTCACCAAAGGTAGCGTTGGGGTTTTGGCCTTTGATAGCTGCCTGTGTGTCTCGGAAGAACAGGGCGTAGGCAGACACCGGCTTCTGGGGCTCGTTAGGGTCCTTCTTCTTCTTTTTCTTCTGTGTCTTTGTTTTCTTGCCCAAGTCCGTCGATGGCCTCTTCTCTGTGCTGATCTGCAACGAGAAGAGATGGGTAACAATATGGAGTCATAATTACTCATTCCACACAATCAGTGCTCATTTTCAGTGGTGTATCAACATCATTCTAAAGCCTTGATTTTCAAGAGATCTATATGAAGCCTACGAAGCTTTAGATTGGAGACATGCAGGTCACTAGCCTTAAGCACTGATCTGTATGTTAATTGTGCTGGATTACATGGGGAGCATCACTAGAGGGTTAACTCTAGTAATGCCCGACCAAATATGTGGTTGAAGGAGAATCCAAAATGGCTTTTAAAAAGGGATTAGACAAGCTGTGAAATGGAGAAAAATGAAGAATTGTGGGGAAAAGGTAGGAACGAAGGACTGACTGAAGAGAAAGCTGGTGGTCTGAATGACATTCTTTGTTTGTTACATTCTGTTTGTATGTTACACTTTGTTCCTAAGGGCTCCAGCACCTTCCCTGCATGAGGGGCGCTATTATAAGTGCAAGTTGTTGTTGTACATTGTAAAGCTAGGAAATGGAATGTTTTCTCACTTTGCCAGAAAGCATTCACACCCAGCGTTCCTAACTCAGGTACAGGAAAGGTTAATGGCAGAGGATAGCTCCCTCTATATTGGCTCAACAATGTTCCTCAGCCCAATCCTTCTCCACTTTATCCATGTTGTATTTTCCATACCTGGCATCCTATGGCCTCTCTTGAGGGAGATTCAGGACTGAATTATGAGTCCTTTTATTCTGGGAGACCGCACCCACTAGGAATTGGGTTAAGATTTCCCTCAATCCATTTTGCATCGATACCCTTACAGTCGACTGACAGAGGACACCTTCCACCATTCCATGCACTAGCCACTTCAACCAATATAAATCAGAATTCTTTGTAAGGATTTTCTCTTTAAATCAAGACATTTTAAAGGGCCACCGACTTCACAAAGCTTTGTGTGAAGACACATGGTCATGATATAAGCTGCAGCTACACATTCAGTGTGAGAAGGCAGCCCTCAACGCTCCACAATCCTCATGCCATCCCCTTGAGAGCATATCATTGAGATGCTTGGTGGTGAGATATGTTCCTTTGTGTACCGTGTCTCTTGCCAAACACCTTCAAATGGCCCATCCATCAAGTGTTTGATGAGGGTCAGCGAGCAATATAAATATGGGGAGATCACAGCTGAGTCCTCACTTAAAGTGAAGTTCCAGCCAACAGGAGCAAGAACACTGAGCGACTCTTTCCCATGCGCTCTCTCTACAAGGGTCGACAATTAATCTGAGTGTCCCACGCTTTCTCTCTCTCTCTCTCTCTAGCTCAGGGACCTAAGGTCCAGTGTAGTGGTGCCCTGGCCAAGATCAATGAAGTCAGCAATGATCAGAGAATCAAGGCTAGGACTTTCCAAGTCAGTACATTTCACAATGAGCCATCGAGGGAGCTGAGACGTATCATTCTATTCAATCATCATAATAATAATTCCGGCATTTGATATAGCGCCTTATCACATCTTTGAGACATCTCAACGTACTTCACAGAATACACTGTAAAGTGTAGTGACTGTATATTTTGTGGGCTAAATGTGGCAACTGGTTAATATCAACAATCTAGCTCAGACACCGTCCTACCTGTGTTCAATATTATCTGGGGTCCACAGGGTATAATAATAATAATCCTTGCATTTGATATAGCGCTTTTCACATCGCGAGGACGTCCCAAAGCGCTTCACAGAACACACTGTAAAGTGAATTGACGGTATATTTGTGGGCAAACGCGGCAGCCAATTGCGCACAGCAATGTCCCACAAACAGTCGTAGATTGAAAATGACCAATTTATTATTGTTTTGGGTTTTGGAGGATTATTATTAGGCTCTGTGTGGAGTAAGGAAACTTGCCCAAGGTTTCGCCCTCTGCCTGGGATTGAACTCAGGTCTCTCGCTTGCAAAGCGAGTGCTCTAACCACTGAGCTACAGGACTCCACTATAGAACAAAGAAACTAGTGTCAGGCAGTTAAAAGCAAATATCTGGCTGTACCTTGGACAGGGGGTCGGGCTCCTCTTCATGTGCTGAGCTGGAGGGTGAGGGGGTGGCTGATGTGCTTCCTGGAGGTGAGGGAGAGCCATGAGTGAGAGCACTCCTACCCATGCTCAGGACTCGAGCATTCAGCTGTGAGTAGCTCATGGCGTGCCTTGATGGCATTATTCCTGACCGACTGACCATTGATGGGTGAGGTCCCGAGTCGTATTGGTGACCATGTGGTTGACCCATTTCATGCATCTGGTGAGGAAAAATGAATCGTCAAAGAACACATTAGTGGCACAGGCAAAGAAAATTCATGCTATTAAAATCACAGCTCTGGTACTTTCTCCCCACCCTAATCCATGGTCGTTGCCCCAAGTCCTGGAAAGCCAGGAATGTGAATCCACTGGAAAAACTCTGGAAAAGTGCTCTGTTTGTGGAGTGCTTCAATAGTGGATACATCACATCCTGGAGTAATTGATGGATGAACCTTCTTTCCTCTCGAGTTCCAATCTTTTACTCCATCGTAGCAGGCGATCAACACCAAGACATACAAGAGTGTAACAATGGTTGGGTGAAGGGGGACAAGTCTGAGCTGAACTGCTAAATCGCCACAAGGCTGCTTTGAGGACTGATTGTGTGGATCACACACTATCCCTGGCTGATGGGGTTTAGGTAAGAGTGAGAGGCCTTGTGACGGATGAGCTAGAAACTGGAATAGGATTTGAACCTTCAGGGAACCACTCTGAATATCTCTTGTCTAATAAAATCTGAAGTTTACTTTTTTCCCATTCTTTTACCAGTCAGAGGAATAACTGACTGAAAGAGTGTGCACACAGGGCTGCTGTGTCGTGCTGTCAATCACCATTAGATGGTGCTGTTGTTGTAGATCAATCCATCAGAAAAGACCTTGTTCCCTCAAGCTGACTGTTTGCACATACACTCCATGTAGTGACTTCTCCCACTAGATGGTGGGTCAAACACTTTCATTTCAGAAGTGAAACCGATCTACGGTTCTATAATAATAATAATAATAATCCTTGCATTTGATATAGCGCTTTTCACGTCGGGAGGACGTCCCAAAGCGCTTCACAGAACACACTGTAAAGTGAATTGACTGTATATTTGTGGGCGAACGCGGTGGCCGATTGCGCACAGCAATGTCCCACAAACAGTCGTAGATTGAAAATAACCCATTTATTATTGTTCTTGGTTTTGGAGGGATTATTATTAGGCTCTGTGTGGAGTAAGGAAACTTGCCCAAGGTTTCGCCCTCTGCCTGGGATTGAACTCAGGTCTCTCGCTTGCAAAGCGAGTGCTCTAACCACTGAGCTACAGGACTCCACTATATTCCGTGATACCCAAAGGCAACTGAGAAACAACTCCATCCCCATAGTTCCATTGTTGACCCTTGACTCCTTCCTTCTTCCCCTCCCTTAGCCCAGCAGCACACACCACTGTGCCACACAAGTTCATCACAATCTGCATCTCCGACCTGCTTACTCCCTAACCCACTACCTTTGCTGACTGACTCCAGCCTCCTGCATATCCCTCGTGTCCCCACCCCACCCCGTTCCACCATTGGTGGCTACGCTTTCAGCCACTATGCCCTGAAACTCTGGAACACTCTTCCTCTATCCCTTCACCTACTCCTTCCTTCCCCATCTTCAGATCGCGCCTGAAGACCTTCCTCGTTGACTGTGCCTATGGTCACCTTCCTCCAGCTTGGCTTTGTGCTCCGTCACCTTTGAGCACTTTGGGACAATACACTACCGAGGGGCGTGGTGTAAATAATAATAATAATAATAATCCTCGCATTTGATATAGCGCTTTTCACGTCGGGAGGACGTCCCAAAGCGCTTCACAGAACACACTGTAAAGTGAATTGACTGTATATTTGTGGGCGAACGCGGCGGCCGATTGCGCACAAACAGTCGTAGATTGAAAATGACCAATTTATTATTGTTTTGTTTTGGAGGGATTATTATTAGGCTCTGTGTGGAGTAAGGAAACTTGCCCAAGGTTTCACCCTCTGCCTGGAATTGAACTCGGGTCTCTCGCTTGCAAAGCGACTGCTCTAACCACTGAGCTACAGGACTCCACAAATGCAGGTGGTGATTGTTGCTGTTGTTTTGTGCTGTCTTCTGGTGTCCAGTTATCAAGGTAGACATATGTATTTTGGAATACGTTTGTGTAAATTGATAAGCCAGATACTATCCACACCGGAAGAACAATGGACCTTCACAAGTTCCGGGGAAGAAACAAAATAGTGGACACAAAAAAAAACTTCTGAGGTTGATGGTAGCTCAAATATCCAACATCTCCCATGTCTACCACCATCTTACCCTCAATGCAGCGAAAACTCTCACCTCACTTCTCATGCATAAAAGACACTATATAAATACAAATTGTTGTTGTTAACATCAGAGAGGTGCTGGGAGGCTGAAGGGCATTGGCAAGGTGGCACCAGAGCTCTGCCTTAACCATTCCGAACAAGCTAGAAAAATAATCCTTGTATTTAATATAATGCCTTACTATGTCTTCAGAGATAAATCAGGAAGTAAAGGTTAGGTGATGAAGCTTCATTTTAAAGCCTGTAGATTGAAGGAGGAAGAGAAGATTGGAGGGTGGGAGGGAGGGAGGGAGAAAAGAGTTCCAGAGTCATGAGATCCTGAGAAAGTGTGACGCAGAGGAGGAGATCGTCGGACAACACAACAGCAGCAAGAATTTTTCAGAGGAATCTTTAACAGTTGTACACATTACTAGTCGGAGTGATCACTGGGCCTTTGCTGTTTCCTGGCAACAGTCTGGGGGATGGGAAACTGACAGTGTAATTAATCTGTATCAGCCCAGCACTAAAGTTACCTGAAAAAAATGGAAAATCTTACAAGTCACAGATAAATCTTCAAGCCTTAGAGTGGCCATTGCCTGCATGTGCTCTGGTTGCTTGCAGACACTTCACTTAGAATAAAGAGTTGGGAATGAGAAAGCTACATTACCCCGAGGCCTGGCTCAGACTGAGAGGGTGTGTGACTGGGAGGTTTGTGAAAACTGGTACATATTGCTTGTGAGCAAAGGTAAAACAATGGCTTTGTTTTCAATCTAGTGGCTTTACGCTGGGGCCTCTTACAATTACGTCCTCTTACAAGGACGTCCCAAGGTGCTAGACAGTCAGGGATTTGGACTCGAGCAGGGGATTGGTGTCAGGGAGGGTGGAGGGCAGGGAGGATGGGGTTGGAGGGTGACCAAAGGTGCTATCGAAGAGCAGGGTCTTGAGACATGCCTTGAAGGAGGCAAGGGAGGGATTGAGGTGAAGGGATGTGGGATGGAGTTCCAGAAGTTGGGGGCAGAGAGGCTGAAGGCCCGACTGCCGATCGTGGGCAGGCCAAGCAGGGGATGTGGAGCAGGCTGGAGCCTGCTGAGCGGAGGGACCAGACAGGTCAATATATAGCAAAGGTGTATAAAGTGTACAAACTTAAAAGTGTATAAAATAATAAAGTGTCAGTATAAATTGAGAATTATCACCCCCCCCCACTCCACCACCACCCCCACCCACCCCTCCCAGCAAAAAAAACGAACGAGTACTATAGAATAATTATTTTCGCTGGAGGGTTGTTAGAATGTGGGACCCTCACCACAAATGACTGCTGAAGCCAAGTCTGTAACATTATTGAAAAGGAAATTGGATGCATGGAATTCTCAGCTTGGTTTGGATAGTCTTAAGCAGGTGATGGGTTTCCGCGTGTCAGAAACCCGGCTGGGTAAAAATAAATAAATAAACCCAGTGCCGAGCTCTTATTCTGACCCTAATGCACTGCACACAGAGACTTGAGGAAGAGCTTGAAAGAGACTCAGATGAGCTGTGAAGACATAGACACTGACCACAGGGAGGTGGCTGGACAGCAGATGCCCGTCCTGGCTCAGCATGATTGTCGGAAAGTCCATTCCTGGGTAAGAGTACTGAGGCAGGAAGCCATTGGAGGGCATGGGATGGCACAGGGAATGGTAGCTGGTGTTGGGGTCCATCAGATGAAGAAATGATGGGTCTCCAAGATTAGGTGGCGTGATGGGAGGAATCTCATAGTCTTCATCGCCCAGTCCCTGGCCAGCAAAGGACTGCAAGGAGGAAAAACACATGAATAAATATGAAACATGAATGGAAATGATTACAGAAAGCAACACTGATTCATGATCAAAGTACAGTTTAGAGCACTCGCCTCACAAGCGAGGGGACCTGGTTTCGAATCCCGGGCAGGGCGAAATATTGGGCAAGTTTCCTTACTCCACACGCCTGTTTCCCTAGCAGTAAGGATCGCCTTACAGGAGTTAATATTCCCTCCAAAAAACTCAATCCACAGCTGTTTGTGGGACGCTGCTGTGCGCAATTGACTGCTGCTTTTCACCCACAAAATACACAGTCAATTCACTTAAAAGTATATTCTGTGAAGCACTTTGAGAAGTCCAGAAGGCGCTATATCGAACAACATTATTATTAAACTGTTATTATTAAAAGCCACTGTATTCAGTTCCTTTGTGAATGAAAGGTTGACCTGTTTACAGCCACTGTATCTTTGTGACAGACAAAACTACATTGTTTCTAGCAATGGGAACAAACTAAGTTAAAGCTGGTAACTTTTATTATTATTTCGATGATTCTATAACCTGAACAAAAAAGGACAATACCCTATCAGGATATGGAACAGAATAGCCTTTAATTTCTAAAAGAACTGTCATCTGTTGAGCATGCACAGACACACGTACAGCCTCTAATATATAAAGAGCACAGTTTGCGGCAGATTAGATTTTTTGGTCCATTCTGGAATACAACTTGTATAAAGCTGTTTGGGATGTGACAGGCTTGGCATTTAGGAGAACACTTTTTGAAAATAACACACGTTCCCTGAGGACAAAGTAGTGATTTGTCGAACACTGAAAATAGATAAAAGCTGGAATAGAACACAGGCCTGAATAATAATCCTTGCATTTGATACAGCGCCTTATCACGGCTGCAAGATGTCTCAAAGTGCTTCACAGAATATACTGTAAAGTGAATCGACTGTATATTTTGTGGGCGAAACCCGGCAGCCAATTGCGCACAGCAGTGTCTCACAAACAGTCGTGAATTCAGTGACCAAATGAATATTATTTTTTGAAGGGATTATTACCCCTGGAAAAGTGATCCGCCAATCGACTAAAAAACGGGTTCCTAATCACTGCTGGTAAACAGAGGTGAGTAGAGCAAACTTGCCCAACATTTTGCCCTGCCCGGGAATTGAACCCAGGTTCTTTCACTTAGCAAGGCGAGTACGCTAACCACTGAGCTACAGGACTCCACTTCAGGAATAGAACAGAGTCCTGAATATACCATTTACTGTCATCAGTACTCCTAATGTTCAGCTTTAGGCTTTGTGCATCTGCTGTTGTGTGTTGCTTGCTCCTGATATAAACCCCTCTTTATGCCCCATTGTTTAGTGCAGTTATTTTGCTCTTTTATAAGGGAGCTCTACTGGAGAATGTGCACACATCACCCTCCCTGTAACTCAAGTCACCAAGGAAAGAATTGGCTTAAAAGCGTCTCAACATTTTTGGAATGAGTAAACTAAGTCTGTGATCTGTTGAAGATCCCAGATCTTTGTAAATCGACACAAAGTGGGACAGCAGCTGATATAAAGCCCCTTGTGGAGCCCTTGCTCCTGTCTGGTGTGGGAGCTTGTTGACTCGGTGTATGAAACATGCCCAGAGTCTCAGTGAACACTGGGTAATGAGCGTGAACTACGGCACTACCTCACCCCTCACGCGGCTGAAACTCTGGTCCACACCTTTATCACCTCAAGGCTGGACTATGGGAACTCTCTCCTCGTCGGCCTTCCCGGCCCTCCCTCCACACTGCAGGTCATTCAGAACTCTGCAGCTCGTGTACTGTCCCGCACCAGATTTCGCGCCCACATCACTCCCTCCCTCGCCCTCACCCTCGCCCTCACCCTCGCCCTCGCTCGCCTCCACTGGCTCCCCATCCCCCAGAGGATCGATTTCAAGATCCTCATCCTCACCTACAAGGCCATTCACGGCCTTGCTCCCTCCTACCTCTCTGACCTACTATCCCCCTACCTACCTGCCCGTACCCTCCGTTCCTCTGGCTCCGGTCTGCTCCTCATCCCCCGCCCCAACCGCCCTACCATCGGTGGTCAGGCCTTCAGCCTCTCAGCCCCGAGGCTCTGGAACTCCATCCCCCAGTACCTTCGCCGCTTCCTTCCTTTCCTCCTTCAAGGCCGGTCTCAAGACCTTTCTCTTCAACCGTACCTTCAGCTCCCCTCTCGACTCTCTACCCCCTTCCTCGCTCCCTCCCTTCCCTCCCCTCACCCTGACCATTTCCCCCCTCCTCGCTCGCTCCCTTCCCTCCCCTCACCCTGACCATTTCCCCCCTCCTCGCTCCCTCCCTTCCCTCCCCTCACCATTTCGCCCTGCTCGGGTCCCGACCCAACTGTGCAGCGCCTTGGGACGTCCTCCCGACGTGAAAGGCGCTCAATAAATGAAATCTTGTTGTTGTTGTGAACCATCCTGAGTGAAAAGCTGACTGACCGAGACAATCCCTCATTGTGTTATTGGCTGCTTCAACACATCCCTCCCACCATCCCTTTACACGTAGCTGCTACTAGGCTACAGATAGGAACAACAGTAAGTAATGGGTGTATGAACCTGGCAGACAGACACAGAGAGAGTGAGAGCGCGGGGAGGTGTCTGTGGGAATGGTGAGGGGGATTGCTCAGTGGCATGTGGGACTGACAGTAAATTCACACTGGGCTTTGTAGCCACTACCCTCACAGACCACAGCCCCAGAGTTGACCATGTTCCTGTGGAGAGGAGGTGAGCAGGGAGCAGGGGCACTCTCCAATCTGATTACAAACCACCAGGGGAGCTGAGGAAGGCAGGTGAGAGACTCAAGGTTTGGGAAGGGACACAACACAAGCAGATGAGGGAATCTGATTCCTGGCAAATGGGTCTTGGACACAAAGGCTCCTTCCAGGAGGTAAGATCAGCCATGGCCCTCGCTCACCTGCCCAGCGACACTGGGTCCTCTGGTAAAGCAATACTGACAGCTGTTTGGAGCCATAATGTAAGAGTGTTTTGTGGGAAGTTGAAGAGTAACAATAGACATATGAGCCCAGTTACCACCATCCTGACTGCTGGGATGAAGCACAAGGAGACTTCCTGTTGCCATGACGGCTGAGCCCAGCTCAGGAGCTGCTCAGCCGCCGTTTACAAGTCTATGAGGGTCAAGAGTTCCCTGTGATTTGATTGGACATCAGTCCTGATACAATCACCGTCTACTCTTTAGTTTTTTTCTGAAATGTCATATTTCATTATATACGTCTCAGTCATTTCAGAGGTGAGTGGGTCAGGGACATGTGATTGGCAGCAGCTTGTGTGTAACCTGGGGCTGGATGTGTGTCTCACTGTGGAGCTCACTAATGTACATTCTGTGTAGCACAGTAGTTGCTCTTAGTAACAGATCTGGTCGGCACTGAGGGGGGCGTTGGGGGTGGGTGGGAGAGAGAATGAGCCACTAGCATCGGAAATAAACAGCTTGCTTTGTCAATTAAACCCAGAGAGTGGTTACAGTCTGGAATGCACGGCCTGAAAGGTGGTGGAAGCAGATTCGATAAAAGCTTTCAAAAGGGAATGGGATAGGGACTTAAAAAGGAACATTGTTCAGGGCTATGGGGTAAGAGCGGGGGAGTGGGACTAGTTGGCAGCTCTTTCAAAGAGCCGGGCACAGGCACGATGGGCTGAATGGCTTCCTTCTGTGCTGTAAAATTCTATGATTCTATGCTTCTAAACCAGCTGGATCCGAGAATAAACAATTAAAAGGAGGTTTATGCCCGCTTACCTGGTTGGCAGGCAGATAGTCCTGATTGGCATCTGTGAGACTCATATACATGTTGTCCCCTTCAAACTGAAAACGGAAGAAAGGAACAGGTCAGCATTGTAGAACTTCAAACTGAGAGCAATTTTTATTTCCATCCTCTTTATCCATTTTGTTTTAAAATAATTAATACTCGGTCGCCAAATAGTAGTGTGTGGAGTCCTGTAGCTCAGTGGTTAGAGCACTGGCTCCCAAACGAGAGGACCTAGGTTTGATTCTCAGACAAGCAGAAATGTTGGGCAAGATTTTTTTCTCCACACACCTCTGTTTACCTTGCAGTAATTAGTTGACTAACTGGCTGTTAGTCGATTGGTGGATCGTTTTTCCGGGAGTAATAATCACTTCAGAAAAAATATAATTATAATTTGGTCACTCAATCCACAACTCTTTGTGGGACACTGCTGTGGGCAATTGGCTGCCAAGTTTCACTCGCAAATTTTACACTCAATTCACTTTACAGTATATTCTGCTAAGTGTTTTGAGACGTCTTGAAGACGTGATAAAACACTATATCAGATGCAAGGATTATCATTATTATAGTGCACTGTAAGTATTGTCACTGTATTGTGCACTGTAAGTGCACTATAATAATGATATAGTTATAGTACTCATAGTAAGTGCACTGAGCCATTCAGAGTAGGAGGATCACAGTTTTGAATCCCGGTTAAGATACTGATCTCTGGCAGATGCAGCCTTACCCAGTGATAGATACTTTTCTGGTGCCCTGAGCCTGTAGGTACTCACTCCCCACATTGATTCCTGGCTCACATTGACAGCCTTCAATTGTTACCAGATTTAGGGCCTTTTTGTGCTGGAACCTGAAGCTCACTGGGACACGCACTGTGAGTGAATCAAATCCCTTTCACCCTCCCACCGAGCAGCGCATCAGCCTGAGCAACTCAGTGTTTCACACGTTTAAATTATAACTTTACAGAATGAAAAGAGTTAACATGACATATGGTGTGAACTGCCAAGTGATAATTGACTGCAAAAAATTTAAAACCGAGCGAGTAGAAATAGCAGTGTCCAGACAGCGACTGTTAAAGCAGATTGTTTTACATGGTAAATAAGTTCAATCATTTTTATTTTAAAAGGTATAAAAAAGGTGAATATCTATGAATTGCACTGAGTAATGTGATGCTGAATACAGTATTTACTGACAGAGTCCTGCATTCAGCAGGTGTCCAGCAAACACACACACAAATTATATTAAAATCCTTCCACATCACCCACACATGATGTTTGGGTGACAGATTGGGGTCTACAATACAGCGTTCACAAACCAAAAGTCACTAAATTAAAGTCAATAATTTATAACTAGCAGCCCCTGCATTCGTGAGATTAACTAACACCTCGACCTTTGTTTTCTGACCAAGAAAAACGTTCTCAGAAACACAACAGACAACAACAATAAACAGAATTAGCACAAAAACTTCTGATTTGTGGATGTGGCATTTTATACATGATTAGATAAAATAATCATCTGGAAAGCGCTATAGATGTTTGCCCACAAATATACAATCTATTCACTTTACAGTATTTACAGTGAAGCGCTTGAGACATCTGGAAGACGTGATGAGGTGCTATATCAAATGCAAGGATTATTTGTATTATTATTATGTGGAGTCCTGTAGCTCAGTGGTTAGAGCACTCGCTTTGCAAGCGAGAGACCTGAGTTCAATTCCAGGCAGAGGGCGAAACCTTGGGCAAGTTTCCTTACTCCACACAGAGCCTAATAATAATCCCTCCAAAACCAAAACCAATCATAAATTGGTCATTTTCAATCTACGACTGTTTGTGGGACATTGCTGTGTGCAATTGGCTGCCGCGTCCTAGCCTTGATTCTCTGATCATTGCTGACTTCATTGATCTTGGCCAGGGCACCACTACAACAACAACAACAACAACAAGATTCCATTTATAGAGCGCCTTTCACGTCAGGAGGACGTCCCACTACACTGGACCTTAGGTCCCTGAGCTAGAGAGAGAGAGAGAGAGAAAGCGTGGGACACTCAGATTAATTGTCGACCCTTGTAGAGAGAGCACATGGGAAAGAGTCGCTCAGTGTTCTTGCTCCTGTTGGCTGGAACTTCACTTTAAGTGAGGACTCAGCTGTGATCTCCCCATATTTATATTGCTCGCTGACCCTCATCAAACACTTGATGGATGGGCCATTTGAAGGTGTTTGGCAAGAGACAAGGTACACAAAGGAACATATCTCACCACCAAGCATCTCAATGATATGCTCTCAAGGGGATGGCATGAGGATTGTGGAGCGTTGAGGGCTGCCTTCTCACACTGAATGTGTAGCTGCAGCTTATATCATGACCATGTGTCTTCACACAAAGCTTTGTGAAGTCGGTGGCCCTTTAAAATGTCTTGATTTAAAGAGAAAATCCTTACAAAGAATTCTGATTTATATTGGTTGAAGTGGCTAGTGCATGGAATGGTGGAAGGTGTCCTCTGTCAGTCGACTGTAAGGGTATCGATGCAAAATGGATTGAGGGAAATCTTAACCCAATTCCTAGTGGGTGCGGTCTCCCAGAATAAAAGGACTCATAATTCAGTCCTGAATCTCCCTCAAGAGAGGCCATAGGATGCCAGGTATGGAAAATACAACATGGATAAAGTGGAGAAGGATTGGGCTGAGGAACATTGTTGAGCCAATATAGAGGGAGCTATCCTCTGCCATTAACCTTTCCTGTACCTGAGTTAGGAACGCTGGGTGTGAATGCTTTCTGGCAAAGTGAGAAAACATTCCATTTCCTAGCTTTACAATGTACAACAACAACTTGCACTTATAATAGCGCCCCTCATGCAGGGAAGGTGCTGGAGCCCTTAGGAACAAAGTGTAACATACAAACAGAATGTAACAAACAAAGAATGTCATTCAGACCACCAGCTTTCTCTTCAGTCAGTCCTTCGTTCCTACCTTTTCCCCACAATTCTTCATTTTTCTCCATTTCACAGCTTGTCTAATCCCTTTTTAAAAGCCATTTTGGATTCTCCTTCAACCACATATTTGGTCGGGCATTACTAGAGTTAACCCTCTAGTGATGCTCCCCATGTAATCCAGCACAATTAACATACAGATCAGTGCTTAAGGCTAGTGACCTGCATGTCTCCAATCTAAAGCTTCGTAGGCTTCATATAGATCTCTTGAAAATCAAGGCTTTAGAATGATGTTGATACACCACTGAAAATGAGCACTGATTGTGTGGAATGAGTAATTATGACTCCATATTGTTACCCATCTCTTCTCGTTGCAGATCAGCACAGAGAAGAGCCATCGACGGACTTGGGCAAGAAAACAAAGACACAGAAGAAAAAGAAGAAGAAGGACCCTAACGAGCCCCAGAAGCCGGTGTCTGCCTACGCCCTGTTCTTCCGAGACACACAGGCAGCTATCAAAGGCCAAGACCAGGCCATTCCTGCGGGTTCCACTTTGTCACCTTGTCTGATTCCAGGCCTCTCCGAGTTCAGGAGGGTGAAGTCCCAGCGCCTTGGGACGTCCTCCCGACGTGAAAGGCGCTATACAAATGTTGTTGTTGCTGTAAGGAGCAGAGATTCCACTGTGTCTGTGCTCAGCTGTCACTGGAGAGATCAGTGGCCAGACTTCAAACCTTACGCACTGCAAGTGTAATGAATTCCCTAACACAGGAATTTCTATTCCAATATCTGAATGGGGTATTGTCTCAGTCAGCATCACTCATTAGACAACGTACCTCACTTGTTGATTCCAAACAATGTTGACAAAGATTAGAAGCGTTTAACAAATTTTCCCCCACATAGTGTGTGTAGGGCAGCCTCCCAACAAAAGCAAGCGAGAGAGACTGAGTTAATAATCCTTGCATCTACTAAATAGCTGGTTGTGAATGGAACTGGAGATTACAGACTGGTTTCCCTATCCTCCCAAGCTCCTGCAATTACCTTTCCAACCACTGTGGATTTTGTGGGCGAAACGCGGCAGCCAATTATGCACAGCAGTTTTCCACAAACAGTGGTGGATTGAATGACCGAATTATTATTATTCTTTTTGAAGGGATTATTACCCCCAAAAAAGCGATCCGCCAATCGACTAACAACCGGGTTCCTGATTACTGCTGGTAAACAGAGGTGTGTAGAGTAAGGAAACTTGCCTAAGGTTTTGCCCTGCCTGGGAATCAAATCCAGGTCGTTCACTTGTGAGGCAAGTGTAAGCTACAAGACTCCATGGTTTACAGGACTTGTAAACCCCAATCCTGGTCTCACCTGCTAGTCATTCAGCTGTGGTCACTGGGTAGTTCAGCTCAGCTTGATAATTATTTAGCACCTTTCACATCTCAAAGTCCTTCACAATGACAATGGGAATGGAGGATAGGAGGGTTGGTTTGGGAGAATAACCAAAGGCAGAGTCAAAGTGAGATGTTTTAGGAGAGATTGAAGATTAACTAACTCAGTGTCCACTACACTTCCAAGTCAGTCTATACATCTAAGCTCAACACCGGACAATTTACTTAATAATTGAGCCATCTTTCCATTGTAATTTGGTTTCACACAAGTTGCCTCTTCATTGATTGATATAGAGAGCGAGAGACGCACACACAGACAGAGACAGACTGAGAGAGAGAGGTAAAGAGAGGGAGAGAGACTGCATTGAGAGAGATGGTAAAAGCGAGGCGGATGCTAGGATGCAGATAAGCCTCAGCATCAAACACTATGTGGCTGTGAAACGATTGTTCTGTTGCAAACTGCACAAAAACAATGCATTTACTCCAAAGGGTTAACTGGGCAGGAGAGAGGATGCTGAACAGAAGCCACTTTAACTGAATATGGTAAACATAGATCTAGCGATAAGACAGAAGGTGAGTGTATGGAGCTCTGACTTTCTGTGTATTGGCTTCTTTCACCGCAAGATCAGATAAACTGAATGGAAAAACTTTTGGTTTCCTTTAACATATAATTAGTTATCTTATTGCCATCTAAACATTTCACAAAAAAAGCACACAGATCAGTTGCAGACAGTGACAGTCACATGTTAGAGAGGTACTCCAGAGCTGCAGCTGGAGGTTTCATAGCAGTTATTTAGTGTGAGGACTTGGGTCCCAGACTGTTCAGGTGAGGAGGGGGATGAGTAGGTTTCAAGGATGACAAGACTTGTCCAGGTTTCAATTCTTAACCACTGCTAGCAAGGCATCTCATTCCCTTTGCTATCTGGTGAGATCAGGAGCAACCGAGCTGATCGGACCTGGTGGATTCCCTTCAACCAATGTCAATATGCAGTGCTGTCAGGGGAAGTGTAACACACGTTAAAGAGTGAAGCTCCCTCCACATTGGCTCAGCAAGGTAACCCAAGCCGAAACCTCAGCACAGCACTCCCTACCTCACCACCGAGACTCACACAGCTCCACCCCCCCACCCCTCACCAGCCTCGCTGAGGAATCTTGTGCTAAGTGTAGGGAGGCCATTGGTACTCCAACCCAGGAGAAGGTCTGAAATTGTCACAGAAGTTGGCAGATAGATGGGGTTGTCCTCCCGACATGAAAGGCGCTAGCTATACAAATGTAATTTTGTATTTGTATTGTATTCATCCCATGGGCTCATACTGGACTCAAAACCTGGAATCACTTTGATTAGGTACCAGATCTGAATTCATCTCCCAAGATTAATATATATATATATAACAATAATAATAATCCTTGCATTTGATATAGCGCTTTTCATGCCTTTGAGATTTCTGAAAGCGCTTCACAGAATATACTGTAAAGTGAATTGACTGTGTATTTGTAGACGAAACTCAGCAGCCAATTGCGCACAGCAGCGTTCCACAAACAGTCGTGAGTTGAGTGACCAAATGATTATTGTGTTTTTTCTTGGGGAATTATTATCCCTGGAAAAGCAATCCACCAGTCGACTAACAACCGGGTTCCTACTTACTTCTGGGTAAACAGAGTTGTGTGGAGTAAGGAAACTTGCCCAACATTTCCTCCTGCTGGGAATAGAACCCAAGTCTCTCGCTTGCGAGGCGAGTGCTCTAACCACTGAGCCACAGGATTCCACAATATAATATAATATATTGTCTATAATACACTAGATATATAATAATAATCCTTGCATTTGATATAGGGCCTTATCACGTCGTTGAGATGTCTCACAGGATACACTGTAAAGTGAATTGACTGGAGATTTTATATATATATATATATATATAACTAACTGGATTTCACGATAAATTCCACCCTGAAGAATATTGTCATGAATCCTCCATTGGGTATAAACCAAGTTGCTGGATGGTTTGATATGCAACAGAGGATTCCTGGATATATCAGCCTCTCACTAACTTTAAAGAATTCTGTTATTTGAGATCCAAGTTGTCCAAAGCTTTCTTTCACCAGTTTATTGCCGGCGTGTTCTATTTCTGCTAGTTAGGCTTACGATTAAGCATCTTGAGATGTCCTCCAGATGTGAAAGGCGCTATATCAATGTCAATGGTATTGTAAACAATGTCATTTAGAGGCTCAGGCACTAGAGTGACTAGAGGACTGTGAGAGAGCAGAGATAGGATGGGTAACCCACAAGCAAGTGAAACAAGGCAGCACACGTGCTAGTGAAAAAACTTTCCAAGACCATGTAAATGTTGTATGTAATTCTATACACACAGGCACACGCACGCATGCACACACGTATGTGCATGCACACACGAACATGCACCTACACACAGGCACACGCACATGCACGTACGCACAACAACAACTTGGATTTATACAGCACACTCCACGCCGGACGGTGTCTCAGAGCTTCACAGTAATGGATCCTGGGATCGCCAGGGGGAGGGGGAGGAGCCAGGGGGAGGGGGCTGGAGGGGGCGAGGGGGGGGATGGGGAGGAAGATGAGCAAAGGTGCGGTCGAAAAGAAAGGTCTTCAGCCGAGACCTGAAAATGGGAAGAGAGAGGACGAGACAAAGGGAGTGAGGAAGGCAGTTCCAGAACCTTGGGGCATAGTGGCTGAAGGTACGGCCGCCGAGGGTGGAGTGGAGGCCTCGGGGGATGAGGAGAAGGCCAGACCCGGAGGAACAAAGGCAATGGGTACTGTTGTGAGGAGAGAGGAGGTCAGAGAGGTCGGGGGGTGCAGAGGAGTGCAGGGACTTGAATACAAGGGTGAGGATCTTGAAGTCGATCCTCTCTGGGACAGGCAGCCGGTGCAGTCTGGCCAGGACTGGGGGCATCGGGGAGCGGAGTTGGTGCGGGTGAGAATGCGAGCGGCAGAGTTTTGAATGATTTGGATTTTAGGGATGGTGGTGGAGGGGAGGCCGGCGAGGAGGGCGTTAGAGTAGTCCAGCCGAGAGGTGACAAAGGCCTGGACCAGGGTTTCAGCGGCTTTTGGGGAGAGGTATTGGGGGAGACGGGCGATGCGTCAGAGGTGGGAGAAGGCGGTGCTGGTGAGGGACCGGATGTGGGGGAGGAAGGATAATTGGAGGTTGAACCTGACGCTGAGGTTGCATATGGGTTCGGAGAGTTTTAGGGGGAGGTCGGGTAGGTGGAGGAAGTGGGAACTGTGAGATTTTAGACGTTGACGAGAGCCAAAGACACACAGACACAAGTGCTCGCACACACAGGCGGGCATGCACACACACATACCCAGGCATGCATACACACGCACACGCAGGCACAAACATAAAAACACATGCACACACAGGCAGAAACACAAACATACGCACACACAAACACCCGCATACCACAAGCACAAACAAACACACAAGCACAAACTTAAACACACGCGCACACACATAGGCACAAAACACATGCACACACTAACAATGACAAAGGTCTTCTCATAGCTATAGGAACACTTGAGAATGTTCTGAATGAGTAAAGGCCACTTAGCACACCATGTGTGTACCTTCCAACCACAAATCTACCCACTGGGCATCCCACCATTGAACCTCCATAGGAGTGTTCTTCTGTATAGACTCCCTGATTCTCAACTTTAATCCAGCAAAACTCCAGAATAATTATCCAGCCCCACAATTCATCCCCGACCTCCTCTCCTCCACAGACAATTGGATTTGTCACTAGTGTGGGAGCTGCAGTCTCACAAAGGACCAGAGCACAGTGGATTCATGTGCTCAGTATCCCAGCAACCATACAAGCAGACTCCATTCATTTTATATCCAACATTCACGAGCAACAACCAGCCAGTGGAGTGCGCTAACCAGGTAACCATTACCAGGCTGAAACCTGGAGCCAGAAGGACAGGAATGTAAAAACAGCTTTGCAGTGACAGAGCCAGGACTGTACCAAACAAGAGGTGAAACAAGACAAATGGCCCTAAAGCCCTAACAGCACCAAAGCACCAAACACATTTATTCCAGAAATGACACATTCTGCTGTCAAGCATCAGAACTACACCATGATTGTCAAGTACCCTCTATCTGTTATACTCTGAGGGACATATCCCAGTGAGACAGACATCAGAGGGAGCAGTGAAATTCACTCCGATTATTTTTCCCCAGCCGGGTGTCTGACACATGCAGATACCCATCAATGTGCTTAAAAGTCTCCAAACCAAGTTGAGATTTCCATGCAGCCCACCTACACATGGAACTCCCAGAGATAGATTGTTGGGATGGAATGTGCTCTCTCTCTCTCTCCCCCCCTGGAGGGATGCATCCTGCTTATCTAATTCCGGAAAGTATTAGGCGCAGGTTGGGAAGAGCCAAGGCTTGGGGACCCCAGAGTGTGTGTTGGGGTAACTGCTCGAGTTTAACCAGCTAAACCCACATAACTTGCCATTGACATTGCTGTCTGGCAAGCTTTCCCGCTGCTTGTCTAGCTAAGACCACCCTACCCATTAAGGCTTTGGCTTGTAGGGTAATAGGAGCTGAGTGGGATGATTCTGCAAATGATTTAGACGAGGACATTGAATGATCCAGACGAGGACATTGAATGTAACGTTTCTAAATTCGCGGACACTAAACTCGGTGGGAGAGTAAGCTCTGAGGATGATGCAAAAAGATTGCAACGGGATATAGACAGGCTGGGGGGGTGGGTGAGTAGGTGGCAGATGGAACTTAATGTGGGGAAGTGTGAAGTTATTCACTAGGTAGAAAAAACAGAAAAACAGCCTCCTCCTGTTCCAATGTATGTTCCTATATTCTGTGAAAGTGCTTTGAGACATCTCAATGATGTAAGGCATTCTATCAAATGCTAGGATTATTATTATTATTGTGCAGTTTTGAGGCCGGACAAGTGATACCACTCACTCTTCATTTTGTCCACCTTCATTTTCTTTGTTTTGGAGATTTTTGTGGTCATGCCATTGACACAGCAACAGGCATCAACACTGCCCAGTGTTTAGCAGAGATTTTTGTGCTCACTATAAGGAATCCTTTAGAGCAGCATCAGGAACATACAACCCTTACACAGTTCTTAACTCTGCCTCAGCAACAGCAGGGGTACCTTGCTTTGGAAACCTGAGTTGGGAGTTGAGGCTCACACTGCTGGACAGCACCAAGTGTTAGAGAGAAAAGATCAAGTAGTGCTTGGGTTACAGATGTGCAAGTTTAAAGCAACAATAATAAATAATTGCCCATGTGAAAATGCCTCACAGCTCTTTATAGGGAAATGCTGTCAAGTCTGGTGACTATTTGTCGACAAATTTTGCAGGCAATTTCTGAGAGTAACATCCCACCAAAGCCATAAACTCAATAACCAATTAAATCTGAAGGTCTGTTGGCCAAGATACTGCAAGAAATTCAAATGTTTTCAATAGTGTTACAAGTTTCTCAACGTCCACCTGAATAAGCAGCTAGTCCTGCAGCTTAATGTCTAACCTGAAGGACAGCATATCACACAATGTAGTCTCCCCCAGTGTGGGCACTAGAATTCTGTAGAAGAAGGTAGACTACAGGAGGAAGAGATGGCTGAGGTAGGGCAGGGGCTGTATAGTCTTGGAAAGAGCATGTCAGCACTGAAATATCGAAGATTGGGGAGCAGAATTATATATATAATATATACAGAGGAACATAGGAACAGGAGGCCATTCAGCCCCTCGAGTGTGTTCCCCTATTCCGTTAGAATACTGATCTGTACCTCAACTCCAATTACCTGCCTTTGCCCCAATTAATAATAATAATAATCCTTGCATTTGATATAGCGCTTTCCACGTCGGGAGGACGTCCCAAAGCGCTTCACAGAACACACTGTAAAGTGAATTGACTGTATATTTGTGGGCGAACGCGGCAGCCAATTGCGCACAGCAATGTCCCACAAACAGTCGTAGATTGAAAATGACCAATTTATTATTGGTTTTGGTGGGATTATTATTAGGCTCTGTGTGGAGTAAGGAAACCTGCCCGAGGGTCACCCTCTGCCTGGGATTGAACTCAGGTCTCTCACTTACAAACCGAGTGCTCTAACCACTGAGCTACAGGACTCCACAGGACTTTCAATTCCCTTGAAACTCTGATCTAACAAAAATCTATCCATATCAGTCTTGAAAATTTGCATTGATCCAGTATCCACAGCCTTTGTGGGAGCGGGAGAGACTTCTAGATTTTCACTAACCTTGTGTGAAAAAATGCCTCCCGATTTCACTCCTGAATGGCTTAGCTCTAATTTTAAGACTATGTCCCCTTGATTTGGATATCCCCCCACCAGTGAATTAGAGAATTAGAGAACTGGAAGTAAATATTTCAGAATATTGGTTGTTTAGCAGGCCTGCCCCACTAGAGAACAACACTGCTCTTTATTGAGGTTTTTCCTGTTTCTGTAGAACAAGTAGAGAGTGAAGGATGTCTGAGTAAATGTGCCTTTTATGGAAACAATTCCAACAGATTAATTGTACTCTGAGTGAACTCTCACAAGTGCTAATTGTACTAGATTTGTTCAGCACCCCAGCACTCCCCAAAGATTCAAAATCCAATCAGAATTCTTTCAATTTTGTTTTCCTTTACAGTTTTACATCTTACATGTACAGAACACACTTTAAATATTGTTCAGGTGATGAGTCCTGGGGGGGAATAATGCCGGATGTGATGTGATAGTTCCTCAATACTGATCCCCACTTCACTCAGTGATAAAGTATTTGTCTCAAATACATTTACCCGACAAAGAGATTACAGCTCGTTTGGACAAATCCATTCAATCAGCAAAGCAGTGACAGATCTGTTCTCACACAGTAATGATTGAGTGTGAAGCACTGGATGTTGTGTAAATGTATAGAGTCTGTGTTTATTCAGCAGGGCAAAGGGCAATCTTCACTTCACTTCTTGCATCTATTCGGGGAGATGAGAGGATTCATTTACCCAATAGACTTCAGCGGTGACATGAACAACAATAATGTGCAAAAGAAAGGAACAAAGTAGGGTTGGCTTCAACAGTATTTTGGAGCCTGCACACAGTATGGGCACAATGTTGGCCATGTTTACATTTCTCCTGAGCTCTTCATTCTATCCAAATTGCTCCAGGTTAGACTGTGGGATGGATTCTCCAGAACTTACATGTCGCCTCTCCTCCCGCTGCATCTTCCAGCCTTTGAAACCTAAGAGCAGCCTCTGACATTGGTGCAGTGAGAAAGTTCTCCTGAGATCAAGACACAATGTTGGAGCTTTGCTCAGACTAAACTGCGCTGCACATGATTTGAAAGTGGACACTAGGGAGATAAGGGCAGTAACTATTATGGAAAAGGGGTAGGATGTAGCATGTGTTTAGCCCACAACATTGTGCTGGAAATGGGAAAATGGGAGATGCTTCAGTTGCACTCACTGGTCACCTAGGATCTAGACCTGCAGGATTGAGAGCTAACAGTCATGGTCAGATGCTGACAGAAGCCACATACATTGTCCACTACAATTCTATTCTCCAGTGGACAAAGAACTGCACAAGGTCTATGGAGCTATGAGACCTAAAGATGAATCTCAAAGCGAAGATTCTTTGCTGATAGAAGCTTTGAATGGAATACAAGACCCTTCCTTAATAGGAAACCAAACATTTCTGTTTAAGCAGGAGAAGATAAGGCGATAGCACACACAATTAGATTGAGGATGGTAGAGAACCACTGAGGAAATTGCAGAGAAGTGAATTCTCTGAACTTTCTCCCTGACCGACGCTAACTAGAGCACCTCACTTGGTGTCACGTATTTCACTCTCCTCTGGATGCTAACTCTTGCTGAGGAACACTCTACCAGCACCAGACACCGTCCAACACCGCGCCCAAGTGACCAATCCTCATGTGACAGTCCAGATAGTGACTAACCAATTCCATTCCTCATCCAACAACATGTGGACTTTCCAGCAGGGCTCACAGCACAGGTGGGGGCTGATTTATCCCTTACCCACTTCAAGGCACCAGATCCAAATATAGACCTCGACGGCTGAAAGAAATTTGTTGAGTCAGCACAGACCAGGACTTGAACTTGTGTGGCAGACTTACACTCTGGGCCACTGAGGGAAGCCAGAGTCGAACTGGTATTTACATGAGTTGGAATGAGCAAGATAGCCTCTCTGCTAGTCATAACCAAATCTACGCAGTTTACTTGTGCCTGCTGCAGGTTAGTAATAATATTGATATTCAGGAAGTGCATGATCCTGTGCAGATTAGGTGACCTTTCAAGACAAGTTTGCAATGACTCATCTCATATGTGCAGTGCTGCTGAGGAGCCAAATTCATCTAGGCCGCCTTCAAAGCTCAATCTCCAAATTGTTGCTTAATATTTGAAAGTGATTATAAGAACAGCCTTAAACTTCATTTACTTTCACACAAAGTGAAGAGACAGAGAATGGCCTTGACAAATCTGGTCTGTCCATCATAGATAAGGCCATCTCTGATCACTTCTTCATCTCCCTCTCCTCTCATATCCCCCTCCCCTCCTCCAAGTCCTCCACCATCTTCTCTGCCCATGGAAAAAGCTTCCACCTGAATCCCTCACAAACACCCTCTCATCCTCGGACTTTCTCTCCGTCTGGCCTTCCACCCAAAGCAATCCTGATGCAGCCGTCAAGCTGCTAAACAATCGCCTCTCCTCCACCTTTAATTCCCTTGTCCCCCCGACGTCCAGGACTGTCTCCAAACCTACCCATTCCCCTGGTACAATAGTCATCTCCTCAAATTCCAAACCCAGTTGCTCGAGCGCAGATGGCACAAAACTGGCCTCACTGTTTCCTTTCCCTTTGCCATCAAACACCTATCACTTCAGTCTTGAAAATGTGAATGGATCCAGCCATAATCTACAGCCTTTTGGGGGAGAGAGCTCCAGATTTCCACTCCCTTTTGGATGAAAAACTGACCCTGATTTCACTCTTAAATGGCCTGGCTCTAATTTTAAACTGATGCACCCTGTTGTGGATTCCCCCACAAGAGGAAATGGTTTCTCTGTATCTACCCTATTGAATCCCTTTATTGTTTTAAAAACCTCCATGAGATGAACCCTCAACCCCTCAAATCAAACGGGGTGAAGAGTCTTGAGCAACTCTCCTGTGATCTTGTGATTACAGAAGTCTCCAAACATAAGCCATTGAATAACGAGTTATTTCTACCAGGACCAGGAGTGAAGGAGTTAACTCTTATCTGACATGGCCAGAATCAATGCCAGTAAGACAGTGGCTGAAGATTTCCTGCTTTCTTACAATGGATCCTATTTTTACTCACACTCTCTCGCTGCTTGTGACAGCTCTTTCCTGGTCATCGTGGTGTTTCCTAACACATTATCTCAAACGCTCATCATCTGGTTTGATTCCAGCGTTGAGACCTGGAAGGTCTTTTAGAGATAAATAAAACAACCAAGGCATGTAACCAGCAGCGGGTGTGAGTCTCGGGCTGGAGGGGCTTTTATTTGAGACGTTCCACGTCTACAGGTGAGAGATTGGAACAGTAGACAGGACATGAACAATTTTATGATATAATAATCGTGGCATTTGATATAGCGCCTTATCGCGTCTTTTTGAGACTTTTCAAAGTGCTTTACAGAATATACTGTAAAATGAATTGACTTTAGATTTTGTGGGCGAAACGCAGGAGCCAATTACACACAGCAGCGTCCCACAAACAGTCAGGACTGTTTATAAATAAAAATAATTGACCAAATTATTATTTTTTTTAAAAGGGATTACCACCCCCGGAAAAGCGATCTGCCAATCGAATAACAAACAGGTTACTACTTACCGCTAGACCGGTCAACCGAGGTGCGTGGAGTAAAGAAACTTGCCCAATGTTTCGCCCTGCCCGGGATCAAACCTAGGACCTCTCACTTGCGAGTTGAGTGCTCTAACCACTGAGCTTCAGGACTCCGCTTTGAACTAGTTGGCCATTTAGAAGCGTGTCCTTTCAAATGTGGCTTTGATCATTTGACTCTTGTCATCCAATTCCTATCCAGGTGTTGGTGCTGTTACTGGATTCAGATTCCATGACGTGGAGATGCAGAAAACCTTGATAAACCACCATGCCTTGTTGTTCAGTTAACTCAAGCGCGCTGTTTGCAAGTTGATACAAAATGGATGGCTGAATCCCGAGATTAATTTCAAAGAATGTAAAAGGGGCAAAATCAATCCAAATGGATTTGATTGTCTTTTAATTCAGATAAGAAGCTGCGGAACTTGATAGCAGAGTGGCCTTATAACCTCGGACACAGTGCAGACTGATGGGCTGAAAGTCTCCTCTCCTCTCAGTACTGTGTGCAATTGGCTGTTGCGTTTCGCCCACAAATACACAGTCACTACACTTTACGGTATAGTTTGTGAAGCGCTTTGGGACGTCTAGAAGACGTGAAAAGCGCTATATCAAATGCAAGGATTATGATTATTATAGTATGGAGTCACACAAAAAATGAATCTGGACACTCTCAAACCCCGAGCCTTCTACACAGATTTCTCAGTTGAAATAATAGAAAACGATGTTGACTAGAACTCGATAATATAAGACCCATTTAATCATTTCCTTATCTTTACACCAATAACACCAAGCTGTAGATGAAAGGGCTGAGCAGGGCTCCCCGAGCTGTACGCCCACGACTGAAAGCAATAAAAATCTCAACAATTTATAATTTGAAACCCATTTACTGTCCAATTAAATCCATTAATAATGCAACCATGCAAACATGTAAATGACTGGAGAACATTTGCATTTTTTAATGGCAATACAAGACTGGAGAAAGCTGGAGCAGATTAGCGGCTGGCGGTTAGCTCTGCCAGTCCAAATCCAATTTTACTTGACTAATAGGCAAATTATGCAACGTTGAAGACAGGGAAATTAAAGTGTGGTATATTGTAGTCAAGTCTATAATAGATTGAGGTCTGATTTGATCTCATTTGTTAGTTATTATGGGGGAAACAATACAAGGATTAGAATAGATGATGTACCTAGTTAAGCTTTGTACAGAGGTGAATTTGCAGCTGGATCAGACTGTGTGTGGGGGGGGAGGGGCGGTGCGGTGGAGGGGGCTTAGCCCCCTCCAAAATTCACAATGCAATCAATATGCATTACCTTGCTGTATTGGCTTCACAATAGCCTTAAAGTATCTGTCTGAGGGTGGGAGCCCCTGCAGTCAGCCACACTGTAATAATAATAATCCTTGCATTTGATATAGTGCCTTCTATCTCAAAGCGCTTCACAGAATATACTACAAAGAGAATTGACTGTATAGTTTGTGGGCAAAACGCAGCACTAATTGTGAACAGCAGTGTCCCACAAACAGTCATGGATTGAAGTGACCAATTTATTATTATTAATAAAAGCGATCCGCCAATTGACTAACAACCAGGTTCCTATTTACTGCCAGGTAAACAGAGGCGCGTGGAGTAAGGAAACTTGCCCAACATTTCAACCTGCTGGGAATTGAACCCAGGTCTCTCGCTTGCGAGGCGAGTGCTCTAAACACTGAGCTACAGGACTCTGCTGTACAGTAAGCACCCCAAGCAAGTCCCCTTCATTTATAGAGAATATACACAAGATGATCCTGAACTGTTCTCAACACAAATTAGGAATGCGTTCTGGCTTAAAATGTGAGGCTGCAATATCAGGTAAATAAGAAGAAAACATTAAATAATAATAATCATCATCTTTGCATTTGATATAGTGCCTTATTACATGTTGAGACGTCTCAAAGCGCTTCACAGGATACACTGTAAAGTGGAGTGACTGTTTATTTTGTGGGTGAAACACAGCAGCCAGTTACACTCAGCAGTGTCCCAAAAAAAGTCAAGGAGTGAGTGACCAAATTTTATTTGGAGGATTGTTGGCCGTGGGATCTTTAACGTCCACCAAAACAGGCAGACGGGACCTCGGTATAACATCTCATTCCAAAAGACGGCACCTTCAACAATCCGACACTCCCAGCACTGCACTGGAACATCAGCTTAGATTATGTGGTTGTAACTCAGAGGCGAGTGCTACCACTGAACCAGGCTGATACACCAGATTTGGCTAACTTCCTGCAATAGTCATTGGTAACAGTTTAAGTCAGCAATAACTAGATCAATATCAATCCTGCCAACTCAAATAAATCAGAGGTTTCATTTTGAATTACTTTTAAGGCAACAAGTTCACCTTTAATCGTTCCCACAGGAAGAGATGATAGATCACATGGATCAAAGCAAAATGATGACACCCAACAACAACTTTGTGTAGCACCCCTCACAGAGTATAGTGACCCAGTAATCTTGCCTCATCTCTGGGAGCAGCGAGGCACTTGAAAACAAAGTGTATCTCAACTGAGCCTGATCTTGTCTCTACCGAACCTGACTGTGGCCTTTGGCGGAAATGAGTGGACTTATAATAATAATAATCCTTGCATTTGATACAGCGCCTTACCACAACTTTCAGACGTCTCAAAGCAGTTCACAGAATATACTGTAAAGTGAATTGACTGTATATTTGTGGGCAAAACGCTGCAGCCAATTGCACACAGCAGCGTTCCACAGTCACGGATTAAATGACCAAATTATTATTATTTTTCTAAGGGATAAAGCCATCCGCCAATTGACTTAACAACTAGGTTCCTAGGTAAACTGCTAGGTAAACAGAGGAGTGTGGAGTAAGAAAACCTGCCCAATGTTTCACCCTGCCTGAAAATCGAACCCAGGTCCACTCGCTTGTTCTAATAATCCTTGCATTTGATAAGGCGTTGTATCAAACGCAAGGATTCTTCTTATTATTATTTGCTTCATTGAAAACACTAAACAGCAGCAACAAAAGAACCATGAAATCAGCAGACCCCATTTGGGACCCTCTCCAACACAGGGGACTTTATGCTGAAACCAGACAACCTTCACATTACAACAACAACAACAGAATTACATTTATAGTGCCTTTCACGTCGGGAGGATATCCTCAACAGCGCAGGAACTCACAATTCTTTCTATTTAAAAATATGGTGTTCTCAAATATCGTACACACAAAATGTTAATGAAAAGGCTGAATCTTTCTCTGTAGAAAACCAGAAAGTGATCAGAAAATGATTACATACTCCCAGACCTCAAGAGCACATAAGGCACAAGTGAACTGCAAGAGGCAGCGAAGCCTTCCTACCTACTCACTGTAATGTCACCTTCAAAGCCCTCCACGGCCTTGCTTCTTCATATCTCCGGGACCTGCACCACATCGACCTGTCTGCTCTCTCCACTAAGCGGGCTCCGGCCTACTCCACATCACCCGCCCGGCCTGCCCCACCATCGGCGGTCAGGTCTTCAGCCTCTCTCCCCCCATCCTCTGGAACTCCATCCTGTAGTCCCTCCATCTCAGCCCCTCCCTTGCCTCTTTCAAGGCATATCTCAAGACCCTCGTCTTTGACCGTGCCTTCAGTCACTTTCCTACTCCCACCCTCCCTGCCCTCCACCCCTCCTGATCCCAACCCCAGCTCGGGTCCAAATCCTTGACTGTCCATTGCCTTGGGACGTCCTCCCGACGTGAAAGGCACGCTACAAATGTAATTTGTTGTTGTTGTTGCTCACTCCACAAGTGAGTGGCTGAAAGTAACCGGGTTCCAAAAGAACATCATTCACAGCCCTGACGTCTGAGCACAAGTTGTAAAATGGCTTATATTTTGACCAGTTTGAAATCTCACTGGTTGAAGATGCGGTGTTCCCGAACCAGAATTACCTGTGTTAATTGTGCCTTTGGGGGTTACAACTGAAATAGTGGAATTCACTGTAAATAAAAGTCCCGATGCTGAAAGTCACCGTGTAGCTGTGTTCTGCTCTATCACTTTTGTTAGACGTTGTGTGACTTCTCCTGGGCGAGAAATTGTTCAAAGCGAAATATTGGATATAGTCATAATGTCAATTTGAGAACACCACATTTTTAAATAGAAATTGTGAGTTCCTGCGCTGTTGAGCAATATATTATTGATATGCATACTACACCCAACTAATTATGTGTAAAATAACATTTTAAATTTGAATTAAAATGTAATTAAAATTAAATTATCTCAGATTTTCAGTGAGTAGCAGCTGCTTTGCAGTAATTGGAGTTGATTTGAATGTTTTAATCCTCCATCTCTGTTTGTTTGCTTGAGATTAACACACCCAGTCCCTCTCCCCTTCAATAATTAACTTTCAGATTCTGGGTTTGTTACTTTCAGCCATTTAACAAGTGTCTTTCCCACTGTTTACAAATGCACCAGTTTGTTCAGTGAATTAACACTCATTTAAAAGCCATTTAACTGTTGCAAGCGAGACAGATTAGCAAAGGGCATTACAATGTGACAAGAAGAAGGACTGTTCAGATAAGCATGGTCGAGTGCTCTCCTAAACCCAGCAGAACCTGGCTCCTGACACAGAGTCTAACCCAACTGCAAATTCACCTCTGTACAAAGCTTAACAAGGTACATCATCTATTCTACACCAATTGGCTCGAGTATTAACCTGGTATTAACCTGATGACCACCAGCAGCCAGAGCGAAACCACCCGACCTGACTGCAATGGCTGCTCTTACCCTGCGGACAAAATACTTCAATGCAGGAGACATTACATCCAGTAGTAATGATAACTCCTGTCCCAACTCTATTCACAGGAATAAAGACAAGAAAGCATGGCTTGGATCTCCTGTCCAGTTATCCACTCACTCTACATTACACACTGTAGATCAGCCATCATATTAACTTGCTTTTGCATTTAGCAAAGAGTTGATTCTTTTTTCTGTTGAATTAACTTCTTTTGGGATTTTCAGAGGTCCTCTGCATTAGAGAACAGACTTGGTTATCCCTCCGCTGTCTGGCATTCTCTGAATTTCAGTCGTGCAAGGTGGAAAAACATGAGATAAATCAAGAACTGGAGGTTGGACGAGGCCAAGCTGTGGTTTGAAAAGGATGAAGAGTTTTGGAGGAAGGGAAGACTGGAGGCAGAGAACCAGGAACACAATGACTTTTATTTAATGATTAAGAGAAGTAACAATGTGCTGGATTTTCATTTCACCTCAATGAAGATCCAAAGAGGAAGAACATATGGGAAACACAGAAGCTTTTGGAACTCAGAGAAGCGATGGCCATAAAAATATTGACAATGCAGGGAAAAGAAAATGTTCTGAGAGAGAGAACCATAATCCCTCCAAAAAAACAAAACAATAATAAATCGGTCATTTTCAATCTACGACTGTTTGTGGGACGTTGCTGTGCGCAATTGGCTGCCGTGTTCGCCCACAAATATACAGTCAATTCACTTTACAGTATATTCTGTGAAGCGCTTTGGGACGTCTAGAAGACGTGAAAAGCGCTATATCAAATGCAAGGATTATTATTATTATAACAAGTGAGCAATTGCATAGGATGGTGAGGGAAGGATCAGCTGTCAGACACAACTCATGGATCCCAACCAGGAGTGTGAGAGGCAACTCCTGAGATAGGGTGATCCTCAGGTCACACATCCATCCAAAACTGGCTTGGTTGAATCAGGAGAACAATCCTTCCGAAGCAAATTCAGAGTTTTGCCAAAATTTTACATAAATAATCTCCCTGCTGCTGTCTACCCATTTCTATAAAACCAAAGAACAAACAACTAAGAGCCAAGATCTCAACATACAGATGTCCCGTCAATGAGACCTTCAGATCTGAGGTTAGGACTAGAGAAATGGATAGTGTATCAATACTCCACCCTGGCCCAGATGATCAGCCAACATGCTGACTCACTTTCCCTTCTCCATAGACGCTGCCTGACCTGCTGAATGTCCCAGCGACTTCTGTTTTTGCTCAGAGCTGTTACTGGCTCCTACATTTGCTCCCCTCCCCGTAAATCTTCTAGGATTTGTCGCTTGCCAGATCCTATTGGCTCCTATTGGAGATTATTATCACATTAATTCACTTCACACCTTTGCACTGTGGAGCACTGGCCCTCTGACACTCTATCTAATGAGCCGTATTAGGCAATGCTGGCACAGGGGTAGCTCCTTTCACCAACAATAGAATTTTTATACTTGCAGACAGTAGCGCATTTCATGTCACTATTAAACTAGGAATCTAACTCAAGTCTATAAGGGTGTCTAGCTAAGACGGGTGTACCTGGAGATACTGAATATTGACCATGGACTAAAATAGGAAAGTGTGTCATTTATCACACCATTCATTTTGAATGAGCACTGAAGATAAAAATAAATTCATGTAAACCACTTGTTTAATAGCACATACACTGAATAATTTTATTAAATTAAACCACTTACTTTACACCACTTACTTTACACTACTGCCTACAAACACACAGTCACTCCACTTCACAGTAAATCCTGTGAAGTGCTTTGGGACATCCTCCTGACGTGAAAGGCACTATACCAAATGCAAGGATTATTATTATTATTAAAAGATTTACATAATTTACATGTCACGACTAAGATTATAATGATGGAATGAAATCCTCAATGAGCCATCAGCTCCTTTGTCAGCCAGATCCCAGGTGACGCCATTTTAACACAAGAATAATTCTCTTCCGATTTCCAAACATTTGATTGAAAGTACAGCCAGAGAATGATATTGAATGTGTCATTTGCAGAATTCAATAATTATAAATTGTATAATTTAATATTTAATCTGCAAGCAGTAAGTATTCTCTTAAAAAAGGGGCTTTAATTAACTTCCAATGTAGCCTTGGGTCTGAGGACCCCAATCCCTCTCACACTACAGCAAAGAGCATCTTACATTGCTGTCCAACTGCGGCTCATTAGACAGAGTGCTTGGATTCACATTCAGTCACTGAGTATTAACTTGACTTATACAGGTCTGCCCCGTTAGCACCGCATTAATTAAGAGCAGATCTACTGTGGGTCATGGGTACACTTCCCTTCTGGAATAATCAACTTCCTGTGCTAAAAAATGGCCAACCTCTGGGTTGCCAGGTTGTCACCGAAGACACTTCCTGTAAGTTGCACATGAAGTGCAGGAAGTCCTTGCACTGATGTCACTTCCTGCGTGTTATGCATGCACAGGAAGTGATGTCAGCAGTGACAAGATAACCCAGAAAGTTGACATTTTTCATGCTTGGTTATCTGGGGAATTGGATAAAGACGACTGTGTTAGAAGATGGCTGGTCACCTGAACTGAGACACGTTAATGTTAAAGATTGGTTCTTGAATAGACATTGAGAAGATTCTGGCAACTGAGCATGTCAGTACTTTTGTCAATGGAATTAGCTGCACCCACCCCCTAATGTACTGCACGTTAATAAACATTCACTTTGTCAACAACCAAACTTAATGATTCAGATTACAGACCCACAGTCCTGAAAGTGAAACCACTGTCTTCTCAACCTTTCACAATTTCACTGCTAAAAAACACGGTTCAGACCCACTCAGCACTGATGTGTGTGGGCCGCTCAAACTCACAGCACTGATATGAGATCTGGAGGTGTTGATGGTACCGGTTTCTCTCTGATCTGTACTAAGTGTGGTGACTTGTGCTGGGGTTCAGTCAGAAAACCGTTAGCTGTTGTCTAAGGTATTCCCCATGTGGCCATACTTCAGGTATTGACAGACTATTGACACCCCACGGGGTGGGTGGGGCGGCATTGGAGGCAACTTTGTCCTCATCTGCCTACACTTTCCAGCAATAACCATCAGGCCTGGGAAGGAGCCCTGGTTGATTATTCCTCTTTCTCCTACACAGGGGTGTTAGAGCCAAATGTCAATCCTACATATCTCCTTCCCCACGTCACCTCACTAACTCAGCACAGACTAGTGACCTTCCTAGTCTCCAAGACTGTTCACCATCAGATGATAGATTTAGCCACTCTGTGTCTCCCAGTCTGTGTTCCGCACAGTCGTCAATGTCTAATGATTCTAACACAGTGAGTTGGAATGCATTGCCTGAAAGCCTGGTGGAAGCCAATTCGATAACAACATTTAAGAGAGTAATTATTTGTGGAGGACAAGTTTGCAGGGCTATGGGGGGAGAGTGGGGGAGTGGGGTTGATCAGGGCTATGGAGAGAGAGCGGGGGAGTGGGGTTGATCAGGGCTATGGGGAGAGAGTGGGGTTGATCAGGGCTATGGGGAGAGAGTGGGGGAGTGGGGTTGATCAGGGCTATGGGGAGAGAGTGGGGGAGTGGGGTTGATCAGGGCTATGGGGAGAGAGCGGGGGAGTGGGGTTGATCAGGGGTATGGGGGGAGAGCGGGGGAGTGGGGTTGATCAGGGCTATGGGGGAGAGAGGGGTTGATCAGGGCTATGGGGAGAGTGGGGTTGATCAGGGCTATGGGGAGAGTGGGGTTGATCAGGGCTATGGGGAGAGAGTGGGGGAGTGGGATTGATTTGGAAGCTCTTTTCAAAGAGTTGGCACAGACACGATGGGCCGAATGGCCTCCTTCTGTGCTGTATAATTCTATGATTCAACATGGTAATTATCTAAATTAATTCTTTAAAAACACTAAACTCCTCCCAGAAACATTGTAAACTCTGTGATGTTTGTTCAGCTCTCGATATATCTCAAGGGTTCTCTCCGCTATCAATCAAACATATATAAAGCCCCGATAAAATCAGCACCATCAGCGCCTTGGGACATCCTCCCAACATGAAATGGAATTTGTTGTTGTTGTCTGCTCTTTCCTGTACTGAGTCTGTAAAAGCTCCCACTGATCTACTCTGTTTGCCCAATGTGGCTTCCCAAAGACAACAACCATTTTCAAAGGAAGATTTCCCATTCCAAGCGACATACAGTGCAGGACAACCCCAAGTCTGGACGCTTCAAAACTACAGTAAAACTCTGCATTTCACTTGCACATTATACTATCTGCATCGGTCAGTGATATAGAGCCTGTCAGTCAGTGATACAGTTACATCTGGCACTGATACAAAGGTTAAGGCAGCTGGTGATGGGTTATTTTTAAGCTCGCCAGGTTTCCAGAATCGAGATTCCAGTGGAGCAGGATTGTGAACTGACAGCACAAGATGGAGAGATCCAAATACATGTAAATAGAGGGTTCGAGAGAGACACACACAACCTGCTTTCATATCCACAAGGGGACCAGTCCCAATTACTGTGGATATCAGGCTTATTACTGTGGGTATAACAGCAACACACAGAACCCAGCATCTCATGTTTCTATACATAGGCTGCAATAAGTCAATGTGCTGGAGGAGGAGACAAGGCGAGGATGTGGTTTCTCCAGCAGTGAAAGAAAAGACCCCCATCACAACCGAGTTGGTAAGAAATGGTGATTCACTCACTGGGGGGTGGGCAGTGGTAATTAAACAGGAGGAAGTAGCCAGTGGACCTGCTCTGCACCTGCTCTTTGTTTGCCTGAGATAAGGAGAGGCCAAACACTGCATGCAATCCCTATTAACTCTTCATGTTCAGTACTCCAATAGAAAAAACTCAGTTTGACTTTCTGTGGGAGAGAGGGGGAGGTAATCTGCGTTCAGAGGACCTCTAATTGACACAGAGCCGTTCTGACCTCCCCACAAGGAACATTTTGACAATACGATGATTATATTCTCTTTCCTGTAGCTCAGTGGTTAGAGCACTTGCCTCACAAGCGAGAGGACCTGGGTTAGATTCCCGGGCAAGGAGAAACAAACAATGGGCGAACTTCCTTACTCCACATGCCTGTTTACCTAGAGGTAAGTAAGAACCCAGTTGTTAGTCGATTGTCAGATCGCTTTACCAGGAGTAATAATCCCTCACCCCCCAAAATAATAATAATAATTTGGTCACTCAATCCACGACTGGACATTGCTGTGCACAATTGGCTGCCACGGTTCCCAAAGTATACAATCACTAGACTTTACAGTATATTCTGTGAAGCGCTTTGAGACGTCCCCTCAATGTGCTCCTGGGTTTAATAATAACCCTTGTATTTGATGCAGTGCTTCTCACGTTTTCAAGATGTCTCAAAGCGCTTCACAGAATATACTGTAAAGTGAATTGACTGGGTATTTTTAAGGCCTCAATCTCGCAGTGATCAGGATGTAATATACAGCAAATCAACAGCAAATGGGCACCTCCCCCCCATTATCATCATCATCATCGACTCACCGCAGTGGACTTTGCAGCGACAGAAAGTTTTATGAATCCTGACAGACCCTCCAGCTGTTGCACCAGAAGAGCCATAAACCCAGCTGCTATTTGCTTAAAACTTTTCCAGTTGCAGTGTTCGGGCACAGCCCTGTATACACACACACAAACACACACACACACCTGTACCTCCTGTCTCACACACACACCTGTACCTCCTGTCTCACACACACACCTGTACCTCCTGTCTCACACACACACCTGTACCTCCTGTCTCACACACACACCTGTACCTCCTGTCTCACACACACACCTGTACCTCCTGTCTCACACACACACCTGTAGCTCATGTTACACACACACACCCGTAGCCCATGTTACACACACCTGTACCTCATGTTACACACACATTTGTATCTCGTTACACACACACATCTGTACCTCATGTTGCACACAAACACACCCCATGTTACACATACACACCTGTACCCTGTGTTACACGCACACACACTTGTACCTCATGTTACACACACCCACACACAACTGAACCTCATGTTACACACACACACCTGTACCCCGTGTTACACACACACACCTCCTGTACCTCATGTTGCACACAAACACACCCCATGTTACACACACACACCTGTACCCTGTTTTACACGCACACACACTTGTACCTCATGTTACACACACCCACACACAACTGAACCTCATGTTACACACACACCTGTACCTCGTGTTACACACACACACCTGTACCTCGTGTTACACACACCCACACACACCTGAACCTCATGTTACACACATTCCCGGCCCGGGAATTGAACCCAGGTCCTCCTGCTTGTAAGGCGAGTGTTCTAACCACTAAACTACAGGATTCCACAGTAACATCTACCGACACATTTGCTTTCATTTACATTTACACAACGGCTTTCACTTCGGGAGGATGTCCCAAGGGATTTGGAACCGAGCAGGAGTTGAGATCAGGAGGGGTGGAGGGCAGGCAACATAGAGGTAGGAGGGTGGCTGAATGCACGGTTGAAGAGGGTCTTGAGGTATGCCTTGAAGGAGGGAAGGGAGGGAGCAAGACAAAGGGACTGTGGGATGGAGTTCGAGAGGGTGGAGGCAGAGTGGCTGAAGGCCTGACTGCCAATGGTGGGACAGGCCCAGCGGGGGACACGGAGCAGACCAGAGCCCTCTGAGTGGAGGGAGGGGACAGGTTGATATTTCATTCTCTTTACGTTTGTAAGCGGGATTACACAGCTTTCTCTTTCTGCTGCCAGTGGTTGTGATGTGAGGCTGTGATGTGCTACCCAGGACCCCAGTACAGAGATTACTCATCATCATCCTCCTCTCTGCTCGGAACCCAGAGCCCGGATGTGACAAGAATCTATTCTAGCAAACGTACACATCATAAACACTCGAGCAAAACCTCAAGAGGTTTCTTCTTGAGATGGTAACATTTTGCAATGTTACCATAGAGCCACACGGCTCTAATTACCTAACAGTGAGTAGGAATCCAATTGTTGGTTGATTGGCGGCTCACTTTTCCAGGGATAATGGGAAACTATAGACCAGTTAGTCTGACTTCAGTGGTAGGGAAAATTCTTGAGTTCTTAATTAAGGATGTCGTTATGGGATTCCTGGAAGACCATAACAAGATTAGGCAGTCAACATGGCTTTACAAAGGGGAAGTGATGCTTAACTAATCTTTTAGAGTTTTTTGAAGATGTATCTGCAGGTTAGATAGGGGGGAACCAGTAGATGTAGTATATTTAGATTTTAAAAAGGGATTTGACAAAGTGCCACACAAAAGGCTATTGCACAAGGTTAAGGCCCACGGGATTAATGGGAACATATTAGTATGGACTGAAGAGTGGCTAACGGGTAGAAAACAGAGAGTAGGGATAAACGGGTCATTCACGAATTGGCAGGAGGTGACTAGTGGAGCGCCACAAGGATCAGTGCTTGGGCCTCAGCTATTTACAATTTACATCAATGATCTCGACGAGGACATTGAATGTAACGTATCTAAATTCGCGGATGACACTAAACTCGGTGGGAGAGTAAGCTCTGAGGATGATGCAAAAAGATTGCAACGGTATATAGGTGGGCGAGGGGAGTGGGCGAGTAGGTGGCAGATGGAATTTAATGTGGGGAAGTGTGAAGTTATTCACTAGGTAGCAAAAATAGAAAAACAGATTATTTTCTAGAGGGGGAGAGATTAGATAGTGTTAGAGTGCAGAGGGATTTGGGTGTCCTTGTACACCAGTCTCAAAAAGTTAGTTTGCAGGTGCAGCAGCAACTAAGAAGGCGAACGGCAGTTAGCGTTCATTGCAAAAGGTTTAGAGTACAAGAGTAGGGAAGTCTTGCTGCAACTGTATAGGGCCCCGGTGAGACCGCACCTGGAGTATTGTGTGCAGTTTTGGTCCTTATTTAAAAAAGGACATAGAGGGCTGCAGCGTAGATTCACTCGGTTAGTTCCTGGGACGAGGGGACTGACCTATGAGGATAGGCTGAATAAACTGGGGCTGTATTCTCTAGAGTACAGAAGAATTAGGGGAGATCTTATTGAAATATATAAGATTCTTAAAGGGCTGATAAAGTAGACACTGAGGGACTGTTTCCCCGGGAGGAGAATCTATAACCAGGGGTCACAGTCTGAAAATGAAGGGTCAGCCTTTTAGAACAGAGTTGAGGAAACATTTCTTCACTCAGAGGGCAGTGAACTTATGGAATTCACTACCCCAGAAGGCTGTAGATGTCAGTCCTTGAACATCTTCAAGGCTGAGACTGATAGATTTTTTAAAAATAGAGGGATTAGGGGATATGGGGAGAGGGCGGGTAATCAGAGTTAGGTCAGAAGATCAGCCATGATCTTATCGAATGGCGGAGCACAGGCTCGAGGGGCCGAATGGCCTACTCCTGCTCCTAATTCTTATGTTCTTATAATGATCACTTCCCCAAAAAAATAATAATTTGTTCGCTCAATCCACGACTGTTTGTGGGACACTGCTGTGTGCAATTGGCTACCACTTTTCTCTCACAAAATATGCAGTCAATTCACTTTACAGTTTATTCTGTGAAGCAGTTTGAAATGTCTCGAAGATGTGACAGGGCGCTATATCAAATGCAAGGATTATTATTGTTATTATAAACAGATTGTTCAGTGCTCCATCTGTCTTATCTGGCCACGATTACAGTACTTCTGTGTGATTTGTTAACAATAACCATCTTACATTTGGTATCGTTTCTTTCATATAGGGAGGAAGTCACAAAGAGCTTTACAGGATATACTGTAAAGTGCAGTGACTCTGTATTTTGTGGCAGGCAATTTGCACACAGCAGTGCCCCTCAAACAGCCATGAAGTGAATGACCAATTTTATTTGGGGGATTGTCAGCCAGGAGAGAGAAACTCCCTTCTCTTTCTGAATGGTGTCTGGGAGACTACTCTGTTTGAGGGGGGGCTATACAAATGTAATTTTGTTGTTGTTGTTATCATATAAATGTGAGTTGTTGTTGTAATGTGGTGAGATCTTTAACGTCCGCCTGAATAGGCAGACGGGACCAGGGCAGGAAAAAGCCCCATCTTCCCCAGGCAAACGGGGCGTGGCAATGGGCGTCCCGACACCAAGGTAGAAGATCAGAAATAGTATAGACAACTGTGTGACCAAATCTTGTTCACTGAGTGAAAGATTAGACACAGGGTCCTCTTCACCACTCTCTGATAACAGCATTTCCGTCCTCACGTCAGCTTTTAAGTTTTTTGAGTGACGCTGTTTCTAACGTATATACTTTATATATATACTTTACAGTATATTTATATATATATTTATATAGTATATATTTAAAGTTGATGTTCTTCAACCTGTCACAGGTCTCAATGTTCTGTAAGGCAGGGGCTCGGACACCGCTACAAACCTATGGCAGGATCTTGAGGTGGGAAGAGCACGTGACCCTAGGAGAAGTGGCAATGGTGATGAAAGCCCAATGTTAATAATAAATAATAATAATCCTTGAATTTGATACAGCGCCTTATCACGTCTTCGAGACGTCTCAAAGCACTTAACAGAATATACTGTAAAGTGAATTGACTGTATATTTTGTGGGCGAAGCACAGCAGCCAATTGCGCACAGTAGCGTCTCACAAACAGTCATGAACTGAGGACCAAATTGTTAATTTTTTTGAAAGGGATTATTATCCCCAGAAAAGTGATCCATTAATCGACTAATAACCGGATTCCTACTGACTGCTGGTAAACAGAGGCGTGTGGAGTAAGGAAACTTGTCCAACATTTCGACCTGGCCGGGAATTGAATCCAGGTCCTCTCACTTGCGAGGCGAGTGCTCTAACCACTGAGCTACAGGACTTAGTGCCATTAATACACAGACATAGAGTAGTTGGCACACCCAGGGCGGCTGGTCTCAACTTGAAGAAAAGAGCAGTTAAACGATCATCTTGCTGGCCAGCAAATTAAACTTTAATTTCATTTCTCCTTCTCTTGTCAGTGACGTTTTACAGAAGTCTGTTATCTAGTTTCACTAATAGCTGCACCACAGGCTTTGAGGTGACATTTATCAAAATTGCTTGTAATGTTTTGTTGACTATTTGCCATTTTAACGCCCAGCGGGCAGGTAATTTATAATTAATATAATTACACACAGCAGCCGAAGGAGCATTGTCAAAACACTCGCTGAGACAGTAGAATAAGGTTTCTGCCCAAAAGTTGTAGTAGCGTATAGTGACTGTTTCAGACCAAAATAAAAGCCACGGTTTCTCTCTCCACCCCAACCACCCTCCCCTGCCCCTCACCCCCCCTGAAGAAGAGCTTCAAATGTGAGCTCAACCAAGCTCTGACACAGCAACAGGATGAGGGGTGGAAGGCAAACAGAGGCGTGTGGAGTAAGGAAACCTGCCCAACGTTTCGTCCTGCCCGGGAATCAAACCCAGGTCCTCTCGATTGTGAGGCTCCAACCACTGAGCCACAGGATTCCACAAACAACAACAAAGATCAACAACAAATTGCAATTATATAGCGACTTTCACGTTGGGAGGATGTGCCAAGGCGTTGTGCCTCAGACACTAACAGTAGATGCTGTACCCAACCAATCAACACACAGACTCACACACATTGTGTAGTCAACCCGTGTTTACTTTTCATTAAGTTACGTCATCAATCTCGATCACTTCCATTTGTACCAAGATCAGAGTGGGGGTGGTGGGGGTGGGGTGGGGGGAGTGAAAATTAGGAGAGAGGAGAACAGAGAGTGTCAATTAAGAAACGAGAGACAAGGCTGAGTCAGCTGCAGATAGGGTTATCACAACCACTGAAGTCATCACATTCTCGGGCAGTTCCGAGATGGATACGAACGGTATTTTTCATTTTGCTTTTATTAAAATAATAATGATAATCCTGGCATTTGATACAGATTCTTATCACGTCGTTGAGGCGTCTCAAAGCTCGTCACAGAATATACCATAAAGTGAATTGACTATATTTTGTGGACGAAATGTGGCAGCCAATTGTGCACAGCAGGGTCCCACAAACAGCCATGGGTTGAGTGACCAAATCATTATTATTTTTTAAAGGGATTATTACCCCCGGAAAAGCGATCCCCAATTGACTAACAATGAAGTACCTACCTATTGCTAGGTAAACAGAGGTGTGTGGGAGTAAGGAAATTTGCCTAATATACCCCATCTGGGAATCGTTTGTGAGGCGAGCGCTCTAACCACTGAGCTCCAGGACTCCACAAAACTAAAGGGACGGCTGCCTGGTCCCAGCTCCTGAGGCTCAAAGGACACATTGGCTTAAGTCTTAAAACCACTGTCTTACAATCTAAGATCAAACAGTATTTTGGAAAATTCTTAAATCCAGTCTTAAATCTTTTCAACAGGTGAAATCAAGGCCCCAACTGCCTGTTCACGTGGACATTAAAGATCCCATGACATTATCGGAAAAAGAGAAGCGAGTATCTCTCTCCTGAAGTCCTGGTCAACAATCCCCCTAATAAAGTCTTTGTGGCTGTTTGTGGGACTGTGTCAGCACAAACACCTCGCACATTTGCATACAACAGATAGTGACTTCACAGATGATAATTACCTATGATGCACACTGAGATATTTCCATACAAAAAGGTAAGTTATTTCCTTCTAACCAATATCTTGATCACATTTAACATTCAGACAGCTGGAGAAACGTAGAGCATCTCGCTGGTTCTGAATCAGCCTCATTGTCCTCCTGATATTCACTGTAATGTAATGTGTTTATGCCAAGCATGACATTAATAAATAAGGAACACACACACACACACTAACTCACTCACACTGCAGTGAAAGGGCTCATTGTTCTCACTCTCTACCTTCCTGCACACAGCACCCTGACGTCAAACCCCCAGCCAATCCAGCCGCCCGCCAGTACATCCTGGTGACACGTCAGGTTACAGACATCAGCACAAAGCAGAGCCTCCCCTCCCATAGAGACTGCCTCAGGATGGGTACCAATCCATACCCTCTCTCCTGGGTCCAATCCTCGACACTGGGAGACCCAGGGAGAGGAGTCTGAAAGCCAAGGTCAACATCAACCTCACTCCCCCACCTCCCCATACACACACAACCCTCACTGCCGTCCCCCACCCACACACACACACACCTCATTGCCCACCCCCCCACATCCCCAAACACACACCTCACCGCCCCCTATCATCCACATTTCAACCAAGAATTACTGGTTGAGGGAACTAATTTTCTTTCCTAGGTGAGACATATTGAGTTGCCTGTTTATGTGGAGATGGCTTGTCATACTCCTTTCGCCCACAAAATATACAATCAATTCACTTTACAGTATATTCTGTGAAGCGCTTTGTGCCGCCTCGATGACGTGATAAGAAGCTATACCAAATGCTAGGATTATTATTATTATTTATAATTATTAGATGCTGAATGGGAGAGTTTGGAAGCACTCTCTATCCACGATGTCACTGCAGCAAAAAACTGTCACAATAGAGGAGGAGCTCTCTACAAAATGGCTGTCTTTAAGCACCAGTTTGGAGTTGTAAAGTAAAACTTACTGGATGGGCACTTGAAGCTCTCTTTAAGGAGCAGTGAAAATTCTCTCCGCAGCCCATCTCGGGACATCCCCAATAGCGGAGCACCGCAGGTTTGAAGACATAGGTGGCCGTTTACTGGCCAAAGACAAGCTGCGCTCACAGGCCAACAATGGGATACGTGACTTCATTATAAAAAGAAAATGCTTTTGTTTTTGAATACCTCAACCACATCCTCTGCCGGACAGGTTCCCACCCGGTCAGTCACACTTACTGTAAAGTCATGTGACCAGTGACCGAGCAAGGTCAATTATTCTAAAAACTGCTTCCCCAAGATGTCAGCACTGTAAAACTTCACCTCCCTCCCTCTTCCCTCCCTCTTACAATCTACAGCACTCCTCACCTCCCTTTAAGAGTGAAGGGGGAGGTGGGATTGCAGGGAGACAGAGACTAACCAGAGGAGCTGAGTGTGTGTGTGTGAGACTGAGAGAGACAGAGAGAAATGACAGGTACAAATGCACATCTCATCAGTCACTACACCCTCTCCAGTACATTTGTCCCGATATCAAATTTACCATTCTTAATGCTTTGAGGGAACATAAAGGGTTAAACTGTTTGTAAAGGGTTAAACTCCGCACTTGTGAACTGTGCTCTTTAATACTCTCACCTGGAGCAGGGGTGAAACACTGACCTTGGCTCTCTGCTACAGGTCACAGCTGTGGGCAGCAATCCAAGCAGAAATAATACTAATCCTTGCATTTGATACAGAGCCTTATCACGTCTTCGTAAAGGTCTCAAAGCGCTTCACAGGATATACTGTAAAGTGAATTGAATGTGTATTTTCTGGGCAAAACCCAGCAGCCAATTGCACAAAGCAGTGTCCCACAACAGTCGTGGATTGAATGACCAAATGTTTTTAAAAAGCGATTATTACTGCCTGAAAAGCGATCCGCCAATTGATTACCAGCCGGGTTCCTACTTACTGCTGGTAAACAGAGGTGTGTGGAGTAAGAAAACTTGCCCAACGTTTCACCCTGCCGGGAATCGAACCCAGCTCCTCTCAGTTGCGAGGCGAGTGCTCTAACCACTGAGCTGCAGGACTCCACAATAAGCATAAAAGAGCACAATAAGCGATAAACAAGTGTAAATATATATTTTTGTCTATCAGCACAACTGAGACACGTTATCTATTTTTAAGCTTGTTAAGTAACTGCATTATATTTACACTGTGATTGTACGCAGAGACTACATGCTCAGGAAATGGAGGCTTGGACACAGATTCTGTGGGTAAACAGTATTTTTACCCATATTTGTACCCTCAGGAACATTTGTATGCGTTGGAGCACTTGGGAGTTCTTGGTGAAAATAATAGGCCAAAGCCATTGGAGAGACATGTAAACCACACGTAGCTGTGACAGCTCCAGGACTGTCGCCCGGCATTGATGAAAGAGCAGGTGCAGATTAAGTAGACAACAATAAAAATGTAGTTTATTATAGACTCCCAGGAAGAAATGTGCCAGAATTTTTTAAATACAAATAAGACTTAGCAGGACGGGGTGGTACAGTAGCAATGTTTCAGGTGTCATGAAACATTACACATGCAAAGAATACAATGTGAGCAGAAATCCCAGACCTGCAGCGAGATACTCATAGAATAACAAGGAATCTAACAAAAGTGGCCAAACTACACAACGACAACAACAGCAACAACAACAACATGGTGACGGGCCGAGGCCCACAGTCAGGGTTGGCACAAGGCTGAGGAGAGGAGATCTATTCACCATAAGTGAATAATAAGGTCACTCAACCCATGACTGTTTGTGGGACGCTGCTGTGCGCAATTGGCTGCCGTGTTTCACCTACAAAATATACAGTCAATTCACTTTACAGTATATTCTGTGAAGCGCTTTGAGACGTCTCGAAGACATGACAAGGCGCTGTATCAAATGCCATTATTATTATTATTATTATTATTATTATTATTATAATATGACACCAAATTTGGGCTTTAAAGCCTGGAGACTATGGGGGAAAGGGAGTGATGGAGGCTGGTTACATGGGCACTCAGTAAACAGCTATTATTTTCTGACAACCAATTGATTATGTTTTGAAATGTACAGAGAAACACAAATAGAAGACAGGTACTGTATGTGCAAACTGTGGACAGATAATGTTATTGATCTATTGCTATACAGAGAATGTGACTCACTCCAGCATTACATCAGCACAGATCAATTAATTCACAGATGGAGTGGTGGCGAGAAAGAAGTGCTATGAATATATATTTCTAGCTCCTTATTAAGTTATTCCTTTCTAATCTTCTTTCTTCCTATCCCCAATTGACGATGGCTTATCTTCATCGATGCTCTCACTTGCTCTCTCTCAGTCACTACACATCTCAGCTATACCCAGCTTTGCTGCTGGCCTCATCCTGTACCAGGCCTGGATTACATAGGCGCAAACAATTAAACTCAGGCTTACCCGGGCCGACAAAAAAACACTGAGATATTCACTCTTCAGTCTCCATCAAATCAGGACATTATAACAATGCAAATTGTTGTTGTTGTATAATCACAAACCTACCAGCTCTTCATGTACATTCACAGACCTTAAGCGTAACAGGTGAAAGAATTAAATAAAATATCACAAATGGGAAGTATTATCAACAATCTGTTTTGTTTTGCTAAACGATACTTTGTCTTCACAACACAGAAACAAACAGCTCAGGTCTCCTCTCCTCTCCCACTAGATGTTGGTCTCCTCGTGCTCTCTTCCTTCTAACACTCTCTTTAGATAAGTAGCTTTGTCTGTCCCCACACCAGGTAAAACTCTCTGATCTAAGCCTTCTCACTGACGTTTCACAGTATTGATTTAATTCAAGGTGTGAAAGAATTTAGCCATTGTTTCTGACCCATTGATTGTGGAAGATTGACATTCAGGGGATGTGTGAGCCTCGTGGAAAACTAGGTTTTCCAAACTTTTCTCCGACGTAATGGAACCAACACTGATGACCACTGGGTAAGCGCTTCTTTACACACTCGCACACACACATGCATATACATGCGCACACACATACACACACGCACACACACTGGCTCGACTATCTTGATATTAAAATACTGTCAAACTTCCCGACACTGAGATTTGACTGATTTTGCTGGAGGAATCTGACCGTGAGCCTTTCCCGTGTCCAGTCCCTCGCTATGGATCCAGACAATCCTGTTAGGACATCCCATCCTGTCATATGACCCACATTAACAGGACGTGCGGTCAGCCTGACTTCTGAAATTGACCGGTTGGTTTCCTGCATTCATGAGGCCACGACTGTACGAGGTGGTCAGGTCACCACTGCTGTTGCTCCGAGCATACAGTAACAATAATAATCCTTGCATTTGATATAGCGCCTTATCACGTAGTTGAGACGTCTCAAAGTTTGCTCACTATCTACAGGAAGCAACCTACCATCACTTCCTGCGCACTGTGCACGAATAGGAAGCACTACTAACGTCACTTAACAAAGGAAATGACAACAGCAGCACTTCACTGTATAGCGCACATGGATATAACCACGCAGGAAGTGACATCTGTAGCAAGCTGAGATTCGGCCCCTCACAGTTCAGGCCCCAGACGAGCCTCTGAACCCTGTGGCTAATGGCGAGTTCTGCCCACTTGCCAGCCTGAAACCCGATCCCTTTGCAAGTTGTAAACTTGTATTGGTCATCCTCCGTCGTTCGCACTGGCGTTTAGCATTTGCTGCTGATGTGACAGTAGACAGTGGAGCAGACACCGTCTCGAGCGCACTTTATTGCAGACAATAAGAACTTGTGCACACATCAGATCAGTGCTCGGAGCTCCACAAACTCCGCAGTGGAACCTATTGAATTTTTTGCTCAGCCGGGTGTCTGACACATGTCTCCAACCTATTGTAAATGGCCTCCAGTTCCACATTGAGATGCAAACTGACAACCAATCCTCTGCTTCTGCAGCTCCAGTCAATCACAAACTCAAACAACACAAAAACACTTAAAGGGTAATGTCATCATATTAAAGGGCAATGTCACCACAGTACTTTTCCAAACAGCCTCAATGACTGGAACAACTTGTCCCTAACATTGTACCCACTTTGGCTGCTTCCTGCTCCGTGCACTGTGCCCAAACCCCACCGAGGAATTGGTGTCTACATTTTCAAAAGTTTGGAACAAGTGGCAGTCTCACACCATGCCCCAGTTCAGCACCAACTCTATGTTTAGAGTACATATACATACAGTGAGTAGTATGTCTCTGTGTGTGACTGGCTCACAGTCTGGCTCATTGGCAGGACCTGGAAGGACAGACCAGTCACCTGGGGCAGGGAATCATCCCACTCAGCTCCAGTTAACCTTGCAAACCTAAACCCTAACGGTGTTCCTAGCTGGACAAGCAATGGGAAAGCTTGCCAGACAGCAACATCAATGACAAGCTATGCGGTTTTAGCTGGTTAGACTCCAGCAGTTACCCCAACACACACTCTGGGATCCCCAAGCCTTGGCTCTTGCCAACCTGTGCCTAATACTTTCCAGAATTTAGTAAGCAGGATGTGTCCCTCCAGGCATCAAAAATGAAAGGGTTACGGGGAGAGAGTGCATATGTGCAGCTATACATACTTGCACAAAGACACATGGACATGGTCACTATTTGTGTATCCATGATTAGAAATAGTCACCTGTGTTTGATATAGCTTCTTATCACATCGAGACATCTCAAAGCATTTTACAGGATATATTTTAAATATAATAACTGTGTACTGTGTAGTCGAACGCTTTTTTTCTCTACACTCATGTGCCGAAAAACTGACTGTCCAACGCCTTGGGACATCTTCCCGATGTGAAAGGTGCTGCACTATTATAATTTTGTTGTTTTTGTTAAAACGCACGTAATTGTGCACACACATACTCCATACATGTCTATACGTATGCAGACTATGCCATTAATTATAATACTCCTGGCATTTGATATAGCTCCTTATCACGTCTTCGAGACATCTCAAAGCGCTTCACAGAATATACCGTAAACTGTATATTTTGTGGGTTTAACACGGCAGCCAATTGTGCACAGCAGTGCCCCACAAACAGTCGTGGGTTGAATGACCAAATTATTATTATTATTTTGTTTTGTCCATCGTTTCTCCCTGCCCGCGAATCAAACCCAGGTCCTTTCGCTTGCGAGGCAAGTGTTCTAACCATTGAGCTACAGGACTCCACTGTTGATAAGGAGTGAAGCACATCACTTGCAATGGGATGCCTGAGGGCTGCTCCACAAAAACTCATTAGAAATCTGGAGCCGCCTGGAATTAAACCCAGTCCACACACAGCTTTGTCTTGAAAAGGTTTCCGCTCATTGTTGGTGCTGAGTTGGTTGCATAATAACTACTTTAATTGTAATTAGTATCTTGGTTACAAATCGCTTTTCTTTCAGTCAGCAGAACACATGATCACCTCTATCAATGAGAGAGTGAGTGATGTGAGGAAGAGAACCACAGGTCTCGTGATAAGCAAAAGCCTACACTCACTATACGCCGCACACACTTATCCCAGTCACTCCACTTTACAGTATATTCTGTGAAGCGCTTTGAGATGTCTCAACAACGTGATAAGGCGCTGTATTAAATGCAAGGATTATTATTATTATTATGATTGTTTGTCACCAAACAGCTGATAGTGTTAGTAATAATAATCCTTGCATTTAATACAGCACTTTATCACATCTTCAAAACGTCTCAAAGCGCTTCACAGAATATACTGCAAAGTGAAATGACTTTGCCCAGAAACAGACATGAATTGAAGACCACATTTTAAACATTATTTGGTAAAAAAAATGTTTTGAAGGGATTATTTGGAGTCCTGTAGCTCAGTGGTTAGAGCACTCGCTTTGCAAACGAGACACCTGAGTTCAATTCCAGGCAGAGGGCGAAACCTTGGGCAAGTTTCCTTACTCCACACAGAGCCTAATAATAATCCCTCCAAAACCAAAACAATAATAAATTGGTCATTTTCAATCCACGACTGTTTGTGGGACGTTACTGTGCGCAATTGGCTGCCGCGTTCGCCCACAAATATACAGTCAATTCACTTTACAGTATTCTGTGAAGTGCTTTGGGACGTCCTCCCGACGTGAAAAGCGCTATATCAAATGCAAGGATTATTATTATTATTATTACCCCCAGAAAAGCAATCCACCAATCGACTAATAATTGAGTTCCTACTTACTGCTAAACAGTAAACAGAGGTGTGTGGAAGGAAAGTTGCCCACCGTTTTGCCCTGAGTGGGAATCAAACCCAGGTCTTCTGGTTTGAGAAGCGAGTGCTCTAACCACTGAGCTACAAGACTTCACAACGAGCTTGTAAAACCCAGGAACCTGTTGATTTTGCTGTGCAGTGAAATGGATTGCTGTACAGTGTAAAACGCCTGTGTAAACGGCACAGGCACAGCGCCAGGCACACAGCACGCTTCCCTCAGCATGTGAAACCCCGCCACCCTCACTGCTCAGTGCCCTCATAAACAGTCATTTACAGCCAACAACAAACGCCTCACCACATCTACATCTGGCAATTCTCACTGTCTGGCTGTTTCCCCGCAATCTGACAAAATACACAGTCAATTCACTTTACAGTATATTCTGTGAAGCGCTTTTAGGCGTCTTGAAGACATGACGAGGCGCTGTATCAATTGCAAAGATTATTATTATTATTATTACTGAAAGCTAACTTTTAATCTGAATTGAAGTCACATTTGATTCTCATCCCGCTTCCAGTGTCAGACATGGACCCAAGCGTCACATCAGTAAAGCCAGTCATATGTACATCTCAAATCCTCCTCTATCATATCTTTTTTAAACAGTCTGATTGAATCTTCTTTATAAAGCAGCCAAACACATGTGCTCACAATCCCTGCCTTGTGTTAATCTGCTGTAAACGCAGCACACACTTTATTTTCACATTTCCCTCTGATAGCTTTCTGCCAGTGCGACCCACTATGGCCACGTTACACACACACAAACACACACTCAAACATACACAGACACACACACACACTCAAACACACACACAGACACACACACACACTCAGAGACATACAGACTCGCACACGGCCAGCCTCCCTTCACTATGTCGTCCTGTGTTGGCTGAATGTTGCTCGGACTCTTACTGTCATTTTGTGTGTGTTTATAACGTGTGTGTGTGTGTATAGTGTGTTTGTATAATTTTGTGTGTATAGTGTGTGCGTAATGTGTATGTATAATGTGTATATGTATAATGTGTATGTATAGTGTGTGTGTGTAATGTGTGCGTGCCTGTGTATATCACTTGTATGTTTGTGTATGTGTGTGTAAGTCTGTGTCTGTGTGTACATATATACACTATAATTTGTATGTGAGTGTGTGTGTCTCAGGGCTTTGGGATGTCCTCCCGATGTGAAAGGGGCTCTATAAATGTAATTTTGTTGTTGTTGTGTTAGTGTGTGTGTGATCACACTGGGTGTTGGGAGGGGTGCTGTGTTAGACCAGGCTGACAGTATCCCCCCTCCCCACGCCCACCCCACACAAACACAACATCCAACAAACACAACTGCAGTAACCTCGCAAAACTACAGTAAGTTACTCACTAGGATGTTTGTTTCCTCGATTGTTCCCCCTGACAGCAATATCAGCGGCACATTTACATACAGTGCACGTTTGTAAAGTGCACATTTGCACTAATAGCAAGTCCTGAAAATGTGGTTTCCTGGGGCTGCAGAGTGAGGGCAGTGGGTTCCTAACACAGACACAGAGCACGGAGAGGAGGGCCAGATACCAGCCGACAGACATTTATTCATCAGATGAAAACAAGACTGTAAACTCAGAGATAATAACAATAATACATACATAATATATATAAGCCTGGCATTTGATATAGAGCCTTATCATGTCTTCAAGACGTCTCAAAGCGCTAAACACAATATATTGTAAAGGGAATTGATGGATTTTGTTGGTGAAATGCGGCAGCCAATTGTGCACAGCAGAGTCCCACAAACCATCGTGGACTGAGTGGCCAAATTATTATTTCCTTCTTTGAAAGGATTATTACCCCAGAAAAAGCGATCCACCAATCAACTAACAACGGGATTCCTACTTACTCCGAAGTAAACAGAGGAGTGTGGAGTCAAGAAACTCAGCCCCAACGCTCCACTCGGACGGGAATCAAACTCAGGTCCTTTCGCTTGCGAAGCGAGTGCTCTAACCACTGAGCTGCAGATGCCCCCCCCCCACACTGAGCTGCAGATGCCCCCCCCCACACTGAGCTGCAGATGCCCCCCCCCACACTGAGCTACAGATGCCCCCCCCCACACTGAGCTGCAGATGCCCCCCCCCACACTGAGCTACAGATGCCCCCCCCCACACTGAGCTGCAGATGCCCCCCCCACACTGAGCTGCAGATGCCCCCCCACACTGAGCTACAGATGCCCCCCCCACACTGAGCTGCAGATGCCCTCCCCCCACACTGAGCTGCAGATGCCCCCCCCACACTGAGCTGTAGATGCCCCCCCCACACTGAGCTGCAGATGCCCCCCCCCACACTGAGCTGCAGATGCCCCCCCCCACTGAGCTGCAGATGCCCCCCCCACTGAGCTACAGATGCCCCCCCCCACACTGAGCTGAGGCCCCCCCCCACTGAGCTGCAGATGCCCCCCCACTGAGCTGTGCCCCCCCCACACTGAGCTACAGATGCCCCCCCCCACACTGAGCTGATGCCCCCCCCACACTGAGCGATGCCCCCCCCACTGAGCTACAGATGCCCCCCCCCCACTGAGCTGAGATGCCCCCCCCCACTGAGCTACAGATGCCCCCCCCCACTGAGCTACAGATGCCCCCCCCCCCACTGAGCTGATGCCCCCCCACACTGAGCTGATGCCCCCCCACACTGAGCTGATGCCCCCCCACACTGAGCTGATGCCCCCCCACACTGAGCTGATGCCCCCCCACACTGAGCTGATGCCCCCCCCCCACACTGAGCTGATGCCCCCCCCCACACTGAGCTGATGCCCCCCACACTGAGCTGATGCCCCCCCCACACTGAGCTGATGCCCCCCCCACACTGAGCTGATGCCCCCCCACACTGAGCTGATGCCCCCCCCCACACTGAGCTGATGCCCCCCCCACACTGAGCTGATGCCCCCCCCCACACTGAGCTGATGCCCCCCCCCCACACTGAGCTGATGCCCCCCCACACTGAGCTGATGCCCCCCCCACACTGAGCTGATGCCCCCCCCACACTGAGCTGATGCCCCCCACACTGAGCTGATGCCCCCCCCCACACTGAGCTGATGCCCCCCCCCACACTGAGCTGATGCCCCCCCCCACACTGAGCTGATGCCCCCCCCACACTGAGCTGATGCCCCCCCCCCCCCCCCCCCACACTGAGCTGATGCCCCCCCCCCCCACACTGAGCTGATGCCCCCCCCCCCCCCCCGGGGGCACAGACACCGCACAGAGGGCCACAGACACGCGGAGGGGACAGTGCGGGAACGCCGTTACTCACCTTATTGCAGTAGTAATGCTCCAGACAGGAGGCGGCGCCGAGATCCCCCACCGCCGCGGGGGCACAGGGGGCACAGGAGGGGGTACAGGGGGCACAGGGGGCACAGGGGTAAAACCTCACGTCCATCTTTCAACTGGAGCTCAGCCCCCGACCGGGAACATGGATGGCGGAGCGGTTGTTGTTGTTGTTGTTGAATTATTCTCACTGTCCTTTTGTACGTCTCTCTCTCTCTCTCTATTGGTAACACTGAGTGACAATAACAGAGAAACGCAGAAGACAATTCACCGTTTGCCTCATATCCGCTGTGGCTCCGGTGTCTGTGACTGTGACTCCGGTGTCTGTGGCTCCGGTGACTGTGGAGCTGAACAGTCAGTGCTCACGATTTTGGTTCGTGAAAGGCCGTCCAGAAAGTCTCAGACAGAAAAAAAAGGCACCGATGAAAGTGATTCTCTTCTGTTGCGATCCTCTCCTTTGTCCTCTCTCTCTCTCTCTCTCTCACTCCCTCTGTCCTTCCTCTCTCTCTCTCTCTCTCTCACTCCCTCTGTCCTCTCTCTCACTCCCTCTGTCCTCTCTCTCTCTTTCACTCCCTCTGTCCTCTCTCTCTCTCTCCCTCTGTCCTCTCTCTCTCTCTCTCTCTCACACTCCCTCTGTCCTCTCTCTCTCTCACTCCCTCTGTCCTCTCTCTCTCTCACTCCCTCTGTCCTCTCTCTCTCTCTGTGTCCTCTCTCTCTCTCACTCCCTCTGTTCTCTCGCTCTCTCACTCCCTCTGTCCTCTCTCTCTCACTCCCTCTGTCCTCTCTCTCTCTCTCTCTCTCACACTCCCTCTGTCCTCTCTCTCTCTCTCTCTCTGTCCTCTCTCTCACACTCCCTCTGTCCTCTCTCTCTCACACTCCCTCTGTCCTCTCTCTCTCTCACACTCCCTCTGTCCTCTCTCTCTCTCACACACTCCCTCTGTCCTCTCTCTCTCTCTCTCTCTCACACACTCCCTCTGTCCTCTCTCTCTCTCTCACACACACACACACACACACGCCCTCTGTCCTCTCTCTCTCTCTCACACACTCCCTCTGTCCTCCCTCTCTCTCTCACACACTCCCTCTGTCCTCTCTCTCTCACACTCTCTCTGTCCTCCCTCTCTCTCTCTCACACTCCCTCTGTCCTCTCTCTCTCTCACACTCCCTCTGTCCTCTCTCTCTCACACACTCCCTCTGTCCTCTCTCTCTCACACACTCCCTCTGTCCTCTCTCTCACACTCCCTCTGTCCTCCCTCTGTCCCTCTCTCTCACACTCCCTCTGTCCTCTCCCTCTCCCTCCCTCAGCGTTGCCCCAGCATTAACCCATGCATTTAATGTCAGGCTCTCAGTTGGCTTTGCTGTGTGTGTGCACACTGTAATCCCAGGCTGTGTGTCTGCTGCTCATGGCAGGGATGTGGATGAGTGGGGGAGGGGAGGGATTTCAGACTCCACTTCAGATTAAGGGAATCTGATCAAACCGCAGTCCCTCACAATAATAATAATCCTTTCATTTGATATATCACCTTATCACGTCTTCGAGACGTCTCAAAGCGCTTCACAGAATATACTATCAAGTGAATTGACTGTGTGTTCTGTGGGTGAAACGAGTCAGTCAATTGCACACATCAGCGTCCCATAAAGAGTTGTGGATTGAGTGACCAAGTTATTATTTATTTTTTTGAACGGATTATTAACCCCACAAAAGTGATCCGCCAATCGACTAACAGCTGGGTTCCTACTTACTGCTGGTAAACAGATGCTTGTGGAATAAGGAAAATTACCCAACATTTTGTCCTGCTGGGGAATCAAACCCAGATCCTTTCACTTGTGAGGCGAACGTTCTAACCACTGAGCTACAGGACTCCAATACAGGACTATAGCAGACATGTTGCACACTTTGCAAATGAAGGGCTTCAAATCTCACTGATCCCAGGCCTTGGGTTGGGTGGATCAGTCAAGTTTGGATCATGTCCATGCGGCTCAGGTTGACTGGGGGGCTGAGGTGGACTGAGAGGGGCTGAGGGGGGCAGAATTTGCTCCATTGACACTCACCTCCAGTGACAGTTATCACAGCCCCAGAAACTCATCAACGTAGACACCATCAACCGGGATGCTGAAACAAGAGAGATTCTTGGGAAGTGAGATTCAGGACAGGGAGCAAAGGTGGGGAATCAGCAGCTCATTAACTGAACCTGGCGTATTACAGGGTGTCCATAAAGTCCTGTTACACCCTCACCCCCACCCCAACAGTGCACTGACCAACAACTGAAAGATGTGGAAGAATGATGCTAATTTTGTTTAGAAGTACATAATTGAATTCAGTACAAGTGTTTAACTGTATGTGTATGAGCGCTATCATTTTCACTGTTAAGTGCTTTGAAACACTTTCCCAAAATATAAGTGGGAAAGACTGAGGAGAAAGGCCAGGACACAAAGGGAGACTGAGGAGAGGGGGAGGCCACGCAGGGGGAGAGAGTAGAGAGGAGAGAGGCCAAGTCACACAGGGAGACAAGTGGATGGAGAAGATGTAGGGGGAGGGGAGATACTGGGGTAAGGAGGAGGTGGGAGCAGGTGGTTTAAACTTTCCTTCCATATCCCCCTCCTCCTCCCCCACTCACAGCAGCAGACAACAGCAGCACAGTGAACATGCAAATATAATGTATACAACCTGCAATAAAGATCAATGATTTATTAAAATACATGAGCTTCTTTGCTTATTGCAACCTTGTTCAGTTGATAAAGTTTTTGTAAAGCTACAGTAAGAGGGCTTCAGATCATCAGCAGGAAAAATCCAGGGTGAATCATTCAGATGGCTTTGTTGTGTGAGATTTATGTTATGGGAGGGACATGGTGGGTCTGTGGTGAGGGGGAGGGGAGGGTATAGGGGAGGAGGGGTGAGGGTATGGTGGGGAGGAACTCAATGAAGTTGCTGATGGAGTCTTTGTTGTTTTGAATTCTTTGGCTGTTCCATTACAATCTCACATTTGGGTTAGTTCTGATAACCCTGGTCCCAGTGTGCAGGAGGCTTACATTATTTTAAGGTATCTTTATTGTGGGCTATATACAGTGCCTTCTATTTATATATCTGAACATAGGAAGCCACTTGTTAGCTACAAATTGTGTACAGGCCATACCTTCAGCAAGCCCTGAATGCACCCTAAATCTAGGTCAGTTCACACTTACTGACACAGCAACAAATGACAAAAACCCTCATTGTCCGGGGCCTTGGGACGTCCTCCTGACGTGAAAAGCGCTGTGTAAGTGCATTTGTTGTTGTTATTTTCAGTGCTTTGTGAAGATGGTCAGTCACTTTGCTGTGGGCCGCTGCTACACACCTGGATTTCTGGTCTTGAACAAAAACGTCTCAAAGCGCTTCAGAGTATACTGTAAAGTGCAGTGACTGTATATTTTGTGAATGATACGAGGCAGCCAATTGCGTTGTGTCTTACCTCTTCATGACCTCTTCAAAGACCCGACCTTCTCCCTGGCCCAGTGCCTCTAGCTGATCTGCCCACATCTCACCAAACCTGATAAACTATTCATTGAAGTAGAGGAGTCCTGTGGACTTGTGGAGTCCTGTAGCTCAGTAGTTAGAGCAATCACCTCACAAGTGAGAAACCTGGGTTCAATTCCCGGCAGGGTGAAAACTTGGGCAAGTTTCCTTACTCCACACGCCTGATAATAATCCCTCAAGAAAATAAATTAAAAAATTAAAAAATAATAATTTAGTCACTCAAACCATGACTGTTTGTGGGACACTGCTGTGCGCAATTGGCTGCTGCGTTTCGCTCACAAAATATACAGTCATATTACAGTATATCCTGTGAAGCACTTTGAGACGTCTCAAAGACGTGATAAGGCACCATATCAAATGCAAGGAGCATTATTATAAGTACAATTTGGGGTTTCAAAGGACTTATTCAATTGTAACATGAAAGAATTTAGCAATTGTCTTCGGAACAATATCCTTGACTATCTTAACTCGTTTAAACTCATTTACACCTGAGCAGGAACAGTTAGAAGACAATGTTCTTTCAAACATCTTCCAGATGTCTCACTTTGTTCTCACACCTCTCAATTGTTATATATATCACGGCCTGACAGCTTTCGCTTTCAAAATTGTCACAGCTTGTCATGTGGATTTCTTCTAAATTGTGGTATTGCCGTGTTAACTTGTGGCACAGAATTCTTACACTAACCTCTCGCACTAATACTTGAGGAAAAGTAACATCAAAAGCAGGGAGTGAAGTGAGAGCAGATGTTAAAGAGGGAGCTCAGAGGAGTGTGGGCTCAAGTAGGCCGACTGGCCTTTCTACTGTGCTCTAAACGTGGAGTCCCGTAGCTCAGTGGTTAGAGCACTCGCCTTGCAAACAAGAGGACCCGGGTTCGATTCCCGTTAGGGCAAAACCTTAGGCAAGTTTCCTTACTCCAAACGCCTCTATTTACCTAACAGTAAGTAGGAACTCGGTAGTTAGTAGTAGCAGTAGTCCTTGCATTTGATATAGCGCTTTTCACGTCAGGAGGACGTCCCAAAGCGCTTCACAGAACACACTGTAAAGTGAATTTTTTGACTGTATATTTGTGGGCGAACACGGCAGCCAATTGCGCACAGCAATGCCCCACAAACAGTCGTAGATTGAAAATGACCAATTTATTATTGTTTTGTTTTGGAGGGATTATTATTAGGCTCTGTGTGGAGTAAGGAAACTTGCCCAAGGTTTCACCCTCTGCCTGGAATTGAACTCAGGTCTCTCACTTGCAAAGCGAGTGCTCTAACCACTGAGCTATAGGACTCCACTCTAGTTGACTATAGTTAGTCAATTGATGGATCGCTTTCCAGGGGTAATAATCCCTTCAGAAAATAATAATAATAAATTGGCCACTCAATCCACGATTGTTTGTGGGACGCCGCTGTACGAAATTGGTCGCCGCGTTTCTCCCACAAAATACACAGTTACTACACTTTACAGTATATTCTGTGAAGCGCTTTGAGATACTTCCGGTGCTATATCAAATGCAAGGATTATTATTATTAAACACTGAATGATTCTCTACCTCAACACCTGCCGAGACTTTCATTCTAGCAAACATGAGAAACCTCCTGGGCAACCAATATCTCATAACGTATCAAAAGGTCAATGCATTGGGTGAATCATCGCCAGCTCAGAGGCAGGGTTGAGAGTTATTAACCTGGCCTCGTGCTGGTCTTAAACTTCGTCAACTGATAAAACACAGTCCTGGCACAATGACTCATTCAAAACATATACGTCAGACTCACAACTTAATGAGAGCTGCGTCCTCAGGTTTGTCATACATTAGACAAAGATTCACAACCTCTGTGTTCGTGGGATGTTTTTATATTCTCAAAGAGTCCCAGTTGACCCCAAACTAACAAAGTTGACGCACTTCTGGAGTTCATGTGAAAAATATATGGATTCAGGACTGGCACTTGAAGAGTTAAGGAGGTTAGAAGAATCTTTGTCACACAGATATTAAAACATGGAATGTTTTGCCACCAGCAGCCATTGAAGCCAATACCATAGCAACCTTGAACCGAATTGGATAAACATTTGAAGAGGAAGAATGAAAAATGGTTCAGAGAAAGAGCACAGGGAACTGGGGGGAGATAAGGCAGCTACAAACACCAGCAACTAGCACCATCTTAGTCTCGCTGCACACAGGAATAAGAAACAACCAAGACACAATTACAGTAAATAATTGGAAAGGAGCGAGGCCCTTAGAATTCTCTGGCCTAACAGAGTACTCTCATTTTCTCATTAAACAGTGTTCAAAATCGGGCAGCAGACAAATTGGTTTCCAACGACTCTCCTGCTGGGTCTCTGAACCTCTTGAAATCCATTCCATCACAGTCAGCGGCAGAAATGTATATTAGTTTAGTTTTATACATGTTGTAAAGGTCTTTCAATACTCTACAGTTAGGAGCTGTTGCTCTCCCCTGCTCCTCTGCACCCACCAACCTGCTCTGTCCAGGCTCAAAGAATGGCTTCTTAGACAATGTTCGAGAGGGTACTCGGTACCACACGAGATGAGGAGGGGAGAAATTTTCCAAAAAGAACCTTAAAGAATCCTGTAGCTTATTGGTTAGAGCACTATTTCCAAATGAGAGGACCTGGGTTCGATTCCCAGGCAGAGCAAAATGTTAGATAAGTTTCCTTACTCTGTTTACCTAGCAGTAAGTAGGAACCCGGTTGTTCGTCTTACTTGCACTCCTCGCACTCCTGTCAAATAGTTTCCTGTTTGTGAAGCACTTTGAGACATCTCGAAGACTTGATAAGGTGCTATATCAAATTCAAGGATTCTTATTATTATTTTAATGGTAACTGTACACGTCACATTAATTGCTCTGTGTTAAATGTGTAAGAAGATACAAAACATTAGAACTCAGCAAACACCAGGAGTTTATGAAAGGAGAGAAAACAATGAATTGTGAAAGTATTGTTGAAAATTAACAAGTGAATTCCTGTAGAAGCAGTAATTTCCCTAGTCCTGGCACGCACGTCAGCAAGGCAGAAAGCAGGAAGAATCGACGGTTAATTAACTGGGCTACTCACAACCCTTCTCCCTTATAATTATTTGTCAAAAGAATTTCTGAAGGAACCTCTTCTTATCCTTGTACATTGACTTTATCAACATTGAGTACTGTCAGCACTTCCACATACTCTGGCCTGGAGATTTCTTGGTAATCCCTCAGAAGTTAAACAGTATTATTGCAGTGTTAAAAATATATTCACTGCAATTTTGCCCACATATACAGTCAATTCAATTTATAGTATATCCTGTGAAGCGCTTTGAGACGTCGCAAGACACTGTATCAAATGCAAGGATTATACATCAGGTAATGTACAGTGAATTGATTCCTGGCTACAGAAAGTCTTTTGACAAACACAGTGGCTCTGTGTTTTTGTTTCAAAATAGAGATGTCATTTTCAAACAGAACCGTTTGAACAGCAAATGTAAGCAATAGAACGTGTGCTTTTTAATCTGAATTAGTGGTCATATCTTCACATAAAGCTGTTTAAAGGTTTGTTGTCACTTTACTCTGCGGCAAACGCAGAGAGAAAACGTGTGTACTCGTATCCATGACAGCAATAAACATTTACACTTTAACCCATCTCCTCTTCAACCCATCTCCTCTTCAACCCATCTCCTCTTCAACCCATCTCCTCTTCAACCCATCTCCTCTTCAACCCATCTCCTCTTCAGAAGCAACTGACTCCTAGGTTTCTGGTATTTCTTCCACATGATCATCCTCCATATTGGAGGCTTAACAGTGAATGCTGGCTGGACATTGGACCTCAGGGGACCAACAAGCACCATACCATGTCTCCATTCTCTACACTCCCCACCCCCCCACCCAACGTCCCAGAGTGTACCTGAGGTTGGTGACGGATTGTGTGGAGGATTGTGGGTGTAAACCCACACCATATCATGTGCTGAGGTTCCAGTGCATCGCTTATCTGGATTCTCTTTGTTTAAATGCAGAAAAACAATATTTATGTTACGGCCAGAAAATAATATTTTTGTACAGAATTATGAATGCAAGATGCTGTGAAGCCAATCCAGCACATACCTTGCACTGTTCCTATATTGGGAGCTCAGCTTACTGATTCACAGAATACACTGTTCAGTGAATTGACTGTATATTTTGTGGGCGAAACACGGCAGCCAATTGTGCACAGCAGTGTCCCACAAACAATCATGGATTGAGTGACCAAATTATTATTATTTTTTAATTATTCATTTACTTTGAAGGGATTATTACCCCTGGAAAAGGGGTAATAGCCAATAGCCAGTTGTTAGCCAATCAACTAACAACTGGGTTCCTACTTAGTGCTAGGTAAACAGAGGCATGTGGAGCAAGAAAACTTTCCTAACATTTTGCCCTGCTCAGGAATCAAACCCAGGTCCTCTCGCTTGCAAGGCGACTGTTCTAACCACTGAGCTCCAGGACTCCATCAAGCAGAAAATGTAAATCAAGGAGATAAAAAAAATCAAGTCATGATCTCATAATGAAAACAGCAGGCCCTCTGAGGGTTAAAGGCCAGGTGATGGAATGAAACCTGTGTTTTTTCCTGCTTGTATATATAACACAAGCAAATGCATTCCTTCCTTACTCGGAAGAAACACAAATCCCCTGTTCACAAGGCCCGAAGATTAGCCTTAAGTATAGAATGGAATTCGGATAGGTATACCTCAACTCCATTACTGTGGCAGGACAAGAAAGTCACTATTGTGCCATGAAAGGATTGCATTGTAGGAAATGGTCTTTTTTTCCCTCTCTGTCTGCTGTCTGTTGTGGGTGATTTCAAGTGGATCCACTGGTAATTGTGTATTTGAAAGCAAAGTGTTCATCAGATTGGAATGTCAAGTGTCCTCAAGGGGGCCTGTTCCCATCATCCTTTACCGGAGGAGTAAAATAATAGGTGATTGACAGGAATGGAGAATGTGGAGGAACACTGCTGCCATTCAGTCTTGGAATAATCAGGAAAAGGGAAGAGTTAGGATGGTTTCTATGTTGGATCTATTGACAGTATAGAGTACTGCTTGGACATACATCAATCTGATTCTAAAATGTCAAAGTACATTTATTTCAAGAGCTGGGCAATTAAATAAACTCAATCAGAGCTAACACCAGCGAGAATACCCAAAGCACAAAGAACAAGGAACTGAGAAAATCTCTTTGTTCAAAGAGCAGAAGACTTGTGGATATAAAACCAATTATACGCCTTGTTCAGTCAGAGTGTTTCATTATGTACTAGAAACCAAAGCTCACCTACTTTGGGAACCGGTTACTTTCCACATAAAATGCTCATGGTGACAGAGAGAAGGTACCAACCTGGCTTGCTTGGGAGCATTTTAGCCAACAATCCCCAGCTAAATTGGTCATTCACTTCATGGCTGTTTGTGAGATATTGCTGTGTGCCAACCAGTTGCTGAGTTTGCCTACAAATTGAAATTCCAAAAGGTGTGGGCAGGGCAAAACCTTAGGCAAGTTTCCTTACTCTACACGCCTCTGTTTACCTAGCAATAAGTAGGAACCTGATTGTTAGTGGATTGGTGGATCGCTTTTTTGGGGGTAAAAATCAGTCCAAAAACAAAACACAATAAAAAATTGGTCACTGTTTACGGGACACTGCTGGGCGCAATTGGCTTCTGTGTTTTGCCCACAAAATACACAGTCAATCCACTTTACAAATCTATATATTCTGTGAAGTGCTTGAGGGTCTCAATAATGTGATAAGGCGCTATATCAAATGCAACGATTATTATTCTTATGATTATTATTATATAAATGATATATGCAAGTCAGGCAAGGGATGGTTGTTAGATGGTAACTTGACATTTTTGAAATTCCACCACACAATGATGACCCACGTGTCAGTATTCTGACCTGGTGCTGAGGGTAGGGGCTGGAAGCTGATGGCTAGAAGTCCCACCCATTTCCTTTATGTGTTGATGTCAGGATTGGTGTGTCAGCAGCTAAGGCAGGGATGTCTGAATAAGTTTCCAACATCAAAGGTCCAGTGCCAGACCTGAGCACCAGTACTTATTGTTGTGGGGACTATTAGGCCTGGCTGCTGAGCCACACTGGTGAAATACACAGAGAAGGAATACATTTGCAATGTTTGCTGGTCATTATTGGATGCTTTGAGTGGTCTTAGGTTAACTCCCCAACCCACTGCTCGCTGCCTCCACTCAACTGGCTCTGGCCTCCTGCATGTCCTTTGTGCCCTACGTTCCACCATCGGTGGCATTGCTTTCACCCACTACGTCCCGAAGCTCTGGAAAACTCTCCCTCTATCCCTCCCCCTTTCCCCATCTTCAGATCGCGCCTGAAGACCTTCCTCTTTGACCAGTGCCTACAGTCACCTCCCCTCCCCCGGCTCGGGGTTGTGCTCCGCCACTGTCAAGTGCTCTGGGACGCTGCCCTGCCTGAGGGGGCGCTGTGTAAATGCAAGTTGTTGTTGTTGTCAGCTCACTAGAGCTGAAACTTTGCTACTGTACCAAAGCTACAGTTGCAATGTCACTTGTTTTGATTTCATATGAAGCCAGCGACCGCTTCTCATTGGAACACAGCATATCATTAGCCTAATAAGCGAAACAGGCTTCTAACGTTCCACCTGCTGGCTGACCTGCTTTTCAAAAGAGCGAAAGTGCTGGTTTTCTGATTTGATGAATGGGTTTGGTTTGGCCTTGTTACTGAGAAACCACTCTGTGACATCAAAGCATCGAGTCCCTTCAGGGAACTGAGGCATATCAACTGGGGCCAGGGCAGGTGGAATAAATTATGCAACTAACCCTTTGGAAGCTCAACCGTGGAGTCCTGTAGCTCAGTGCTTAGCGCACGCGCCTCGCAAGTGAGAGGACTTGGGTTTGATTTCCGAGCTGGGCGAAATATTGGGCAAGTTTCCTTACTCCACACACCTCTGTTTACTTAGCAGTATGTAGGAACCCAGTTGTTAGTTGATTGGCAGATCACTTTTCATGGATAATTAAAAAAATGTGGTCACTCAATCCACAACTTTTTGCTGGGCACTGCTGTGGGCAATTGGCTGCCACATTTCATGCACAAAACATACTTTATTTTCGCCCACAAAATACAGTCACTACACAATTACAGTATATTCTGTGAAGTGCTTTGAGACGTCTAGAAAACATGATAAGGTGCAATATCAAATGCAAGGATTATTATTATTATGAGATGTTAGCTTCCATGAGGTGTGAAAACACAGACTGTAGAAACATATTGATTATAGTCTGTAATTAGTGCAAACATTCATCATTGTGTTGAATCATGAGAATAAATTGCAGGAACATTGGTCAGACTGCAGGATCATTAGTGAGAGCAAGAGATGCTTCCTAATGTTGGTTGATTTCATATAAAATTGATTCAGAGCTAACTTTATTGAACTATTGGTGCTATTTGCACTCTGATTATAATGTTCAATTATTGCAGGAACAGAAAGTTGACATGGCCTTATTATAGTGTGGGATTAACTGCTACAAATTGCACTATAGTAATGGATAAATTACCCTATTGTACTGTACAATTCACGGAATATGGACACTATTTTCTATTATTGATAAACCAAGATAAACAACCAAGGCTTGTAACAGAGAATACCAGGACCGAAGAGAGGAGGAGGAATTGGAGATTAATCAAGTACTGTAGAAGTTCAGTTATACCAAGATTGGGTTTGAAGCAAAGCAATATGTCAGAGGAATGGGGAGCCTGAGTAAGGAGGCAACCCAGGCTTGCAGTGTTCAGATAGTTGCGTAAACTGGATACAGAGATATAGTTTTTGATCATTCCATATTGATAGAGTCCATATTGATCACAATATTGGATATTAGTTGATTTGGATCCTTCTTTATACGGATAGAACTAATGATTCCTAGAGCAAAATCCCATTCCTCATAACAGTGCCACAAACTCAGCCGTGACCCTGATATGTGGACGAGCAGTTATCTGTTATGAGGTTAATGGGCACGTGGGGAGGGGGGTGGAGCAGGTCGATGGGCTGTTGCTGATGGTGGAAGTGGTGTATGACGCAGAAAGGTTTGAAGAGAGAGGTTTGTGGAGTCCTGTAGATTAGTGGTTAGAGCACTCGATTTGCAAGTGAGAGATGCTTGATTTGATTCTGGGGCAGGGCAAAACCTTAGGCAAATTTTCTTACTCCACACGCTTCTGTTTACCAGCAGTAAGTAGGAACCTTGTTGTTAGTCAATTGGCGGATCGCTTTTCCGAGGGTAATAATCCCTTCAAAACAAATATTCTGTGAAGCGCTTTGAGACGTCTCATAGACATGATACGGTGCTATATCAAATATAAGGATTATTATTATTATTAATAAAAGAGGAACTGGAATGTACTTGTTGGTTTAACTCTCGACAATGTTTGTGATCATGAGCCACACTATTCCTCAGAGCATTGTTTACAGAATAAATGAGGCTTTCTGTAAAGCACAGAAAACGCATAGGAAAGTTAGTGAAAGGCACTCTTTATGCAAACTGTTTAAAATAACCAACTGGAACATAACCAGCTGAACACCAGTCCATCGTGTTCTTTTTAACCAACAGCACAACATTTGATGAGTCAAATCTTCACACAAATTTCCATGAGGAAGATGAACATTCAAACAATAACAAAATTGGTCATTTTCAATCTACGACTGTTTGTGGGACATTGCTGTGCGCAATTGGCTGCCGCGTTCGCCCACAAATATAGTCAATTCACTTTACAGTGTGTTCTGTGAAGCGCTTTGGGACGTACTCCCGACGTGAAAAGCGCTATATCAAATGCAAGGATTATTATTATTACTATTAACATTTAAATGCTTCTGAAAGCATTGAAAAGACTCATGCTATGCTCTGTGTATGTGGGCAGGCTGAATACTGCAAATATGGTTGGATCACCACAATAATTATCCACCTTGCAAATAATAATAATCCTTGCATTTGATATAGCACCTTATCACATCATTGAGACGATTCAAAACACTTCACAGAATATACTATAAGTGAATTTGACAATTTGTTGTGGGCGAAACCTGGCAGCTAATTGGGCACAGCATTGTCCTACAAACAGTTGTGGATTGAGTGGCCAAATTATTCATTTATTTATTTTTTGAAGGGATTATTACCATTGGGAAAGCAATCCGCCAATCGACTAACAACTGGGTTCTTACTTACTACCAAATAAACAGAAGCATGTAGAGTAAGGAAACGTGTCTAAGGTTTCGCCCCAAAATACTGAGTTAATGACCAGTTTGACACACTGGGTGCCTGAATCTTATTTTCTCTCTGAACAGAAGTATGTCCAGGTGCTGCTAAATTCAGTTGCAGAAAAGCTCTCTGTTGCTATGGTTTCCAATCAGACATTTCTGGTTACCAATAAAATGGTTTCCATGGAGCTGAACTTGCCACTGAGGCTGCCCTCTGCAGCAACTTCGAGAGGGATTTATGTTCATAGGAGTCCTCCAAGGGAACAGCTGGTAGTGCCACAACTTTCAACCAATGTGTCAACATCAAGTAATGTTAGTTCCAGACAGAAAAGCAAAAGGGGAAATGTCAAAGAAATCTTCTTCCATCTTGAATAGTGTTCACAATCTTGCTCTTATCTAAACACGTACCCAACATCCAATCCACAGATATTTTTCTGTTGGAGTTTTGATTAATAATTTCCAGCATCTTAAGACTCCACTCACTGCTAGAGAAATGTTTAATAATGAGCAGCAACACGACACAAAGAAGGAATGGAGTCCATTCCAAAGATTAAACACAACTTCATTGCTCTTCCATTGTGGCTGACTTCTCTCTTCAGCTGATTGCTGCGGTGATTTTTTCAGCCTCCTTATACTATGAACCACCCCTGACAACAACAACAACAACAAAATTCCATTTATAAAGCGCCTTTCACGTCAGGAGGACGTCCCAAGGCGCTGCACAGTTGGGTCATGACCCGAGCAGGGGGAAATGGTCAGGGTGAGGGGGGAGAGGGAGCGAGGAGGGGGGAAATGGTCAGGGTGAGGGGAGGGGAAGGGAGGGAGCGAGGAGGGGGAAATGGTCAGGGTGAGGGGAGGGAAGGGAGGGAGGGAGGAGGAGGGAAGAGAGTCGAGAGGGGAGCTGAAGGCTAAGTCAAAGAGAAAGGTTTGAGACCGGCCTTGAAGGAGGAAAGGGAGGAAGCGGCGAAGGCACTGGGGATAGAGTTCCAGAGCCTCGGGGCTGAGAGGCTGAAGGCCCGACCACCGATGGTAGGGCGATTGGGGCGGGGGATGTGGAGCAGACCGGAGCCAGAGGAACGGAGGGTACGGGCAGGTAGGTAGGGGGATAGTAGGTCAGAGAGGTAGGAGGGAGCAAGGCCGTGAATGGCCTTGTAGGTGAGGATGAGGATCTTGAAATCAATCCTCTGGGGGATGGGGAGCCAGTGGAGGCGAGCGAGGGCGAGGGTGAGGGCGAGGGCGAGGGTGAGGGCGAGGGTGGGTGTGATGTGGTCGCGAAGCCTGGTGCGGGACAGTACACGAGCTGTAGAGTTCTGAATGACCTTACCTTCAAATATGGACATTGATATACTGTAAAGAATTCAGCGATGAGGATGACTCCAGGACTTATGGAGATGAACTTGCTTTCATTACAGGAAAGATTGGGGAGTGGGGGTGAGGGATGAGAAACATAATAATAATCCTTGCATATGATATATCCTCTTATCAAGACTGAGGTGGATAGATATTTGTTAGCTCAGGGTAATAAAGGATACGCGACAAGGGTGCGTAATTGGACTTGAGGTACAGATCAGCCATCAGGCTCGAGGGGCTAAATGGCCTACTCCTGTTTCTATGTTTCTATCACGCCTTTGTGACGTCAAAGCACTTCACAGGATATACTGTAAAGTGAATTGACGGTACACTTTGTTGACGAATGCGGCAGCCAATTGTGCACAGCAGCGTCCCACAAACAGTTGTGGATTGAATAACCACATTTTTTTTTAAAAAAGCAATTATTACCCTCAGAAAAGCAATTCGCCAATTGACTAACAACCAGGTTCCTACTTACTACCAGGCAAACAAAGGTGTGTGGAGTGCCCAACGTATCATCCTGTCAGGGAATCAAACCCAGGTCTCTCACGTTCTAACCACTAAGCTGGAGGACTCCACAAACATGATTCAGGTCTGCAAAGTGTTGAGAGATGTAGATGGTTTAGATAATAGAAAGTGATTTGACCTGAACCATGAGTGTAGGGCTAGATTAGAGGCCATGGGTGGGCTGAAATTCCACTTGGCGTTGAGCAGAGCAACTTTGGTCAAGCGATTATAATGGGTAAATTCTCTAGCAATCAACATCGTCAATGTTTCTCTCCGTAACTCCAACAGGAATTCCACTAGAAAGTACAAATGTGACTATCAGGTGAGGACAGAGTGAAGCTTGGCCTAACTTGCCCTCCTCACACTCCTGTCAAATAGCATCCTGTTTGTGAAGCACTTTGAGTCGTCTCGAAGCCGTGATAAGGCTTTATATCAAATGCAAGGATTATTATTAAATTACAAACAAAGACGTTAAGGAAACAAAATGCAAACGCCCCTTTTTAATATAACAGCAGCAGATCTGATCATTGCAGATGAGTGAGACTGCCACACTCTTTCTTTCACCTCCTAGACCAGCGTTCAGTTTGGGCCTAGACGAAGCGAATATTAAAGCATTTCCTTGACAGTTATTGTGTCTTAATTAACAAACGTTTGTGCGATCTCAGTGCAGGTCCCAGCAGGCACAAGACAATATAGCAAATGGCTATAAAAATCAGCCTAATTTGGCATTCGTGTGGAGAGACAAGAGATAACAAATGCCAGGCTCAGCAAGAGGGGCTGTTCAGACACTGGCCTGGGCTGCATTTGACCCAGACAATATTTAGATTGGGAGGACAGGGAGGAGGGGAGATAAAGAGAGAACCATGTGATGCTGACACGATGAAAAGTAAAAAGGGCCATCATTGTCACAAATGCACTCAATAAAATATGTATGACACAGCGTTAATGCAATTTGCAAAACATCATCAGTTAATTCTCAGTCCCTTTTCCCACTCTACATTGTAAGATTGTAAAACTAATCATTTTGCACTGTTATTCTGCTCCTAGTAGTGTCTGACCAATGGAACTATTTCTGTTACTTTGCACACAGTAAAACAAAATCACAAATACGAAGATATTGCCATGTAGCCAGTGATGCGTTGAACTCACTGAATTCACAGCAACACAAAGTGACAAATGTAGGGCGTTTCACCGTCTGATAACTGCTAACTCCTGACCAGAAAAATGTCAAAAATATTTAGTTATGCCTCGCCAGACTTAATTACAGCTGCCTCCCTTATTGTCACTGGCAATGGCTCACTGCTGCCTTGCTACCCATTCTCAAGAATGTTTTCTCAGCGATTGATCTAACAATTTGTTGAATCAATCTCGAGTTTGTGTGTGTTCTTTTTGTTGTTCATTTATACAACAAAAACAAATTACATCTGGATGTCCGAAGGCGCTGGGCAGTCAGGGATTTGGACTCGAGCTGTAGGTTGGGTTCAGCAGTGGTGGAGGGCAGGGATGGTAGGAGTAGGAGGGTGACCCAAGGCATGGTCGAAGAGGAGGGTCTTAAGACATGCTTTGAAGGCGGCGAAGGGACTGTGGGATGGAGTTCCAGAGGGCGGAGGTAGAGAAACCTATACATATTCTTTCCATATGAAAAGCACTGAGTTATGTTTGATTGGGCTGTAACTGCTTCCACAAACCACGCTGACTGCTCGGCGCAGGTTAGACACCAGGCTCATTGATGCTGTATTTGAAAGACAGTAGACAACAACAACAACGTGCATTTATGTATTTATATAGTGCCCCTCACGCAGCATAGTGTCCCAGAGTATTTGACAGTTGCGGGCCATGACGCCGAGCAGGTGGAGGTAGAGATGACGGTTGAAGAAGGTCTTCAGGTGTGATCTGAAGATGGGGAAGGAAGGGGCAAGGTGGAGGGATAGATAAAGAGTGTTCCAGAGTTTCAGAGTGTAGTGGCTGAAAGGTATAGTGAAAGGGCATAGATGGTATAATTGCCCATTGTCAGAGTTTGGGGATATACTTCAGCCAAACTGCCTTTCAGGATTGGAAAATTGGTGTGGTGGAGGGAAGAGGGGATTGAATCTCAAAATTTGAATTGCTGTTAACCCAAAGTCTCTGAATTGCAAATCTCGCAATTTAGACCCCATTATCGTAGCCGTTCTCCTGCTCAGGGAAGCCTGATACAGCAATTCTCTTTCTCTTATAGCAGTAATCATATCTCAGGGACGAGATGACCTCAATGAATTTCTTCTCCAGGCCTCCTGGGCCAGAGCTTCAGATTGCAAGTGTTTCTCTCAGATTATTGTTCTGCTTTAAATGAATACCACCGAGGGTATTTCTAGATATTGAACTGTAGATTGTGGATGAATGGGCCTGTGAGACAAAGAAGTACCTAACCAATCTATTTTGAAGACTATATAAATCAGCTCATTGCTCAAACTCAATTAGGCATGAAATGTTTCCATTCTACATTTTAACATTCATGTTTTTTCCCTTCTCCTGATTCCTGTGGAGTCCTGCAACGTTTTGGTTAGACCACTTGAGAACAAGTGAGAGGACCTGGGTTCGATTCTTAGGCAGGGCGATACCTTAGGCAAGTTTCCTTACTCCACACGATACTTTAGGCAAGTTTCCTTTCTGTTTTCCTAGCAGTAAGTAGGAACCTCAATTCACATATCGCTTTCTGGAGATAATAATCTCTCCAATTTTTTTCAAATAAATAAGAATTTGGTCACTCAATCCACGAGTATTTGTGGGACGCTGCTGTACACAATTGGCTGCTGAGTTTCACCCACAAAATATACAGTCAATTCACTTTACAGTATATTCTGTGAAGCGCTTTGGGACGTCTAGAAGACGTGAAAAGCGCTATATCAAATGCAAGGATTATTATTATTATATTCTGTGAAGCACTTTGAGATGTCTTGAAGATGTGATAAGGCACTGTATCAAATGCAAGGATTATCATTAATATTGCATATATAGAGAGAGAGATTTACAAAGGGATCTTTCAGCAGGGATCACACCAAGAGTGGCTCCTTGGCTGTTTATTCCCTATCTTTCTCACCCTGGACACTCGTAGAGTAATTGTAGTGTCCCCACTGTTTCTCTGGTTGAGATGAGTTTACTCAGTGGAGACCAGAGATCAAACATGGCACCTTGCTGTACTGTACACCACAACAGCCACGATATTATAATAATAATAATAATAATCCTTGCATTTGATATAGCACTTTTCACGACTTCTAGACGTCTCAAAGCGCTTCACAGAATAGACTGTAAAGTGAATTGACTGTATACTTGTGGGCGAAATGCGGCAGCCAATTGCGCACAGCAGTGTCCCACAAACAGCCATGCGTTGAAAATGACCAATTTATTATTGTTTTGTTTTGGAGGGATTATTATCAGGCGTGTAAAGTAAGGACACTTGCCCAAGGTTTCGCCCTGCCGGGAATTGAACCCAGGTGTCTCGCTTGCAAGGCGAGTGCTCTAACCACTGAGCTATAGGACTCCACAATTTTTTACAGAGCAGAGCCACAAATGTTGGTGTACAGTATTTATCTACTAAATCCTGGCAATTAAATTATACATCTAATACAACCAGAATTATAAGCTTACTTTACTATTTTGTGGCTTTGAAGATTTACTAATTACTGAGTTTTCCCTGGGTTTACCAATGAGTTGGATTAGTTGGTTTACAATGACAGCTGTTATTGGGAAATGCCATGGTGATGCTCCTGTATCCAACCTTAACTGGAGATCCCTCCATTCATTCACTGTTCATTAAGTGTAGGTTTATCAGCCTGCACTTAGTTTTGTATTTAAAAAATTGGATGAAGTTTAATGGAGCACAGACCAACATCAGTTTCCTTACTCCACACGCCTCTGTTTACCTAACAATAAGTAGCAACTTGGTTGTTAGTTGATTGGCGGATCGCTTTTCCAGGGGTAATAATTCCTTGAAAAAAAAGGTCACTTCAATCCATGACTGTTTGTGAGACACTGCTTATTGCAATTGGCTGCCGTGTTTCACCCACAAAATTTTGCCAATTCCCTTTACAGTATATTCTGTGATGTGCTTTGAGACGTCTCAAAGACGTGATAAGGCACTTTATCAAATGCAAGGATTATTATTTTATTATTTTAAAAATGGGAAACATTGGTTGAGCCCATGTTTAAGAAGATGGTGCTTCTTTTGTTCAAGCAGAAACTCAACTCAAAATCAAACTGACTTTATAATTGTGTTTGCCATCAGTGGAATACTCCTTTAGCGCCGAGCAGTCAGAGTGGTTTGTGGAAGCAGTTATAGCCCAATCAAACATAACTCAGTGCTTTTCATATGGAAAGAATATGTATAGGTTTCTCTACCTCCACCCTCTGGAACTCCATCCCACAGTCCCTTCGCCGCCTTCAAAGCATGTCTTAAGACATGCTTTCCATCCTTTCTAACTGGTTCCTGTATAGCACCTCACCATGGAAGGGTTAAATGCAAGACTGCGGAATTTGCTCCACTGAACCTGTGTCCCTTCACTCTGCTACACTATGTGGATTCCTGTAGCTCAGTGGTTAGACCACTTGCCTCGCAAGCGAGAGGACCTGGATTTGTTTTCCGGCCAAGGAGAAACGCCTCTGTTTACCCAGCAGTAAGCAGGAACCCGGGTGTTAGTCGATTGGTGGATCGCTTTTCTGGGGGTAATAATTCCTTAAAAAAATTTTTTGTCACTCAATCCACGCCTGTTTGTGGGACGCTGTTGTGTGCAATTGGCTGCCGCGGTTCATCCACAAATATACAGTCAATTCACTTTACAGTATATTCTGTGAAGCACATTGAGACGTCTCAACAGCACGATAAGACGCTATACCAAATGCAGTGCTTATTATTATTATTACAGAGTGTTGAACCAGCGCACTCCATCGCCAGGCCACCCACAGGCAGACAGCATATATTATAAATAACTGACAATTTTTTTTACCATTGGAGTGCTTTCCTTCTTTGATGTACAGCTTTTCTAACTTCCTTTGAAGATTAAAGTAGTTGTGTGTGAAATAGGAAAAAGATCTTTACAGATTTAACAATGTCAGACTTGAAAGCAGATTGTACCATGGAACACGAGCTAGAGGGGTTTTTATCCACAGTGGGTTTCAAGAATTTTGACTAAGTGAAAGGGGTTTGCACTGTGAGGCACATGTTGCTGGATTTATTTAACAAGGTTTTTCTTTGAATTCATTAAAGCAAATTAAGCAATATTCTTTACTCCAAAGCCACTGGGTCACTGAGGTATGATTCCACACACACGAGACAACCTCCAATACCTTGCTCAAATGGTCATTCTTCATGAAGGATATTTGCCCATGGAGCCAGCACGGCTGAGCCAGATTCTGTCCTTACTTTACATCAGGACATCCCCATGAGCACTCTACTAACATCAAGCGTAAAATACAAGAAGTTTACACGAAGGAAGCACTTTGACCTATTTGGTCTCATGCTTGCAGAATACCATGCACTCCCTGCACTCTACAATATGCAGCGGTGTCCTGTAGCTCAGTGGTTAGAGCACTTGCCTTGCAAGCCACTTGTCGCCCACAAAATATACAGTCAATTCACTTTACAGTACATTCTTTGAAGTCTTCGAGACGTCTCGAAGACATGATGAGGCATTATATCAAATGCAAGAATTATTATAAATCATTTTTATGCGAGAGCTAAGCAGTTCTTTGGTAAATATGCATGATGGTGCCTGCGGTCTCAATGGTCAGCAACAAGGAACTTTGAACGTTGGGACTTAACATGCATTACGTGCTGACTGGAGTGCCTTGCTCACAGATAACACACAGGCTGGAGTGTGTTATCTGTGAGCAAGGCACTCCCTTCACCCTGATCATTTCCCCCCTGCTCGGGTCCTGACCCAACTGTCCAGCGCTTTGGGACGTCCTCCTGACGTGACAGGCGCTCTATAAATGGAATCTTGTTGTTGTTACACCTGGCATAATAAACGGCTGGAGTGTATCACATATACACAGGCCAGAGTGTATTACACATATAATATCACACAGGCAGAGTATGTCTCAAGGCAGTGACACATCAAAAGATTCAGATATCATCAGAAGCCACAAAAGCAATGCTCAAGGTATTTATCAGCATCACAGAGCTTCAGGACCCACTGCATCCTCAAGACACACTGTGACTCGAATACGTATTCCATTATAAGCACCGTTTCTATGTGAGATAGATGGAAAGATGCTTTTACACCATTCTCAACAAGTCCCCATTTTATCAGTGGTGGCACTGTTTGAAACAGTAGAAGGAATCAGTAATACTTGAGTTATTTCACCTCATGTAGAGGAGTCGAGCATCTTGTTCAGACAAGATAAGGGTGCATTACATTAGACTTACAGTAATTGCACAGAACAGAAGGAAATAATTCAGTCATAGAACCCTAGAAATGTACAGCACAGTAGGAGGCCATTCGGCTCATTATTTTGTGTTGGTTTTTGCTCTTCCAAGAAGTCAACCATCTTAATTCCAATTCCCTTCTCTTTCTCTGTCTCTTCTAATACCCTTCCTCTGCTTTCACTGGTCACAATCTCCGTTATGCCAATCATAGAATCATAGAATATTATAGCACAGAAGGAGGCCATTCGGCCCACCGTGTCTGTGCCACTCTTTGAAAAGAGCTCCCAATTCAACCCCACTACCCCACTCTCTCTCCCCATAGCCCTGATCAACCCCACTCCCCATAGCCCTGATCAACCCCACTCTCCATAGCCCTGATCAACCCCACTCCCCTGCGCTCTCCCCATAGCCCTGATCAATCCCACTCCCCCGCTCTCTCCCCATAGCCCTGATCAACCCCACTCCCCCGCTTTCTCCCCATAGCCCTGATCAACCCCACTCCCCCGATCTCTCCCCATAGCCCTGATCAACCCCACTCTCCATAGCCCTGATCAACCTCACTCCCCTGCGCTCTCCCCATAGCCCTGATCAACCCCACTCCCATGCGCTCTCCCCATAGCCCTGATCAATCCCACTCCCCCGATCTCTCCCCATAGCCCTGATCAACCCCACTCCCCCGATCTCTCCCCATAGCCCTGATCAACCCCACTCCCCATAGCCCTGATCAACCCCACTCCCCCGATCTCTCCCCATAGCCCTGATCAACCCCACTCCCCATAGCCCTGATCAACCCCACTCCCCCGCTCTCTCCCCATAGCACTGATCAACCCCACTCCCCCGCTCTCTCCCCATAGCCCTGATCAACCGCACTCCCCATAGCCCTGATCAACCCCACTCTCCATAGCCCTGATCAACCCCACTCCCCTGCGCTCTCCCCATAGCCCTGATCAACCCCACTCCCCCGCTCTCTCCCCATAGCCCTGATCAACCCCACTCCCCCGCTCTTTCCCCATAGCCCTGATCAACCCCACTCTCTCCCCATAGCCCTGATCAATCCCACTCCCCCGCTCTCTCCCCATAGCCCTGATCAACCCCACTCCCCCGATCTCTCCCCATAGCCCTGATCAACCCCACTCTCCATAGCCCTGATCAACCCCACTCCCCCGATCTCTCCCCATAGCCCTGGTCAACCCCACTCCCCATAGCCCTGATCAACCCCACTCCCCCGCTCTCTCCCCATAGCACTGATCAACCCCACTCCCCCGCGCTCTCCCCATAGCCCTGATCAACCCCACTCCCCTGCTCTCTCCCCATAGCCCTGATCAACCCCACTCCCCCACTCTCCTCCCATAGCCCTGATCAACCCCACTCCCCCACTCTCTCCCCATAGCCCTGATCAACCCCACTCCCCCACTCTCTCCCCATAGCCCTGATCAACCCCACTCCCCCACTCTCTCCCCATAGCCCTGATCAACCCCTCTCCCCCCATAGCCCTGATCAACCCCACTCCCCCACTCTCTCCCCATAGCCCTGCAAACTTGTCCTCCTCAAACAATTATCTACTTCCTTAAAAGTTGTTCTCGAATTGGCTTCCACCACCCTTTCAGGCAATGCATTCCAATGCTATACTAACATCTCAATGAGGCTATCTCCTCTATCCCTATTTACCTACACTCACGGCAAATCTATTACATTTGTATTTCATGTTTGCTAATTCCCTCTTAAAAGATGTAACCGACTTGACGTCAATAGCTATTCCACATCTCAAATAACCCTTTGTGTCTTCCAATCTCCCCTTTTAGTCTTTTAGTAATAATCTGGATTTTATATTCCAATCTTTGCAAATTATAAAGACAAATGGGGTATTCAGGAATGATCAGGTGAAAAATATCTTATTAAGTGTGACTGTCCAGCAGCTGCCACACTGACTGCCCCATTCCCCATTATCGCTGCAAGGCCCACCGGCCCCAGACCCCGGGGGCAAACCTCTCCTCCCTTATCCCTGTGGAGTCCTGTAGCTCAGTGGTTAGAGCACTCGCTTTGCAAGCGAGAGACTTGAGTTCAATTCCAGGCAGAGGGCGAAACCTTGGGCAAGTTTCCTTACTCCATGCACCTAATAATAATCCCTCCAAAAAAAACCAAAACAATAATAAATTGGTCATTTTCAATCTACGACTGTTTGTGGGACATTGCTGTGCACAATTGGCTGCCGCGTTCGCCCACAAATATACGGTCAATTCACTTTATAGTCTATTCTGTGAAGCGCTTTGAGACGTCAAGAAGACGTGAAAAGCGCTATATCAAATGCAAGGATTATAATGGGGGATTTCAATTATCCTAACATAGACCGGGAAACACACAGTGTAAAGGGCAAGGAAGGGGAGGAATTCCTGAAATATATGCAGGAGAACTTTCTGGATCAGCATGTTTCCAGCCCAACGAGGAAGGAAGCAGAGCTGGATTTAGTTCTGGGAAATGAAGTGGGGCACGAGGAGCAGGTTTCAGTAGGAGAGCATCTGGACAATAGTGATCACAATATCATTAGGTTTAGAATAGTTATGGAAAAGGACAACCAATCAATCAAAGGTACAGACCCTCAACTGGAAGCGGACTAATTTCAGTGAGCTATAAATAGACCTGACCAAGATAGATTGGAAAGAAAGATTGGCAGGTAAGACAGCAACCGAACAATGGGAAGCCTTCAAGGAGGAGATAGTTCGGGGACAGAGCAAATACATTCCCACAAAGGGGAAAGGTAGGACAGTCAAACCTCCCTGGATGACTAAGGAAACTAATAAAACAGGAAAAGGAGGCTTATGACAAATGTCAGGTCCAAACACACAGGATAATCAAATAGAATATAGGAAGTACTGAGGAGAAGTGAAAATGGAATTAAGAGGGCGAAGAGATTGTATGAGAAAAGATTAGCAGGAAACATAAAAGGGAACCCTAAGGTATTTTATAAACATATCAAGAGTAAATAATTATAATAATCCTTGCATTTGATATAGCGCTTTTCACGTCGGGACATCCCAAAGCGCTTCACAGAACACACTGTAAAGTGAATTGACTGTATATTTGTGGGCGAACGCGGCAGCCAATTGCGCACAGCAATGTCCCACAAACAGTCGTAGATTGAAAATGACCAATTTATTATTGTTTTTGGTTTTGGAGGGATTATTATTAGGCTCTGTGTGGAGTAAGGAAACTTGCCCAAGGTTTCGCCCTCTGCCTGGAATTGAACTCAGGTCTCTCGCTTGCAAAGCGAGTGCTCTAACCACTGAGCCACAGGACTCCATGTGGGTTAGTCAAAGGTTAGTCAAAGGTAGAGTGGGTCCAATTAGGGACCCAAATGGAAATCTTGGTGCTGAGGCAGAGGGCATGGGTGATGTACTAAATAAATACTTGCAACTGTTTTCACAAAAGAAGACGATGCAAGCAATGCCACAATATCGCAGGCGTATGAATAGAAATTGGATATGATAAAAATCAACAGAGAGGAGGTACCAAAATGGCTGTCGGTGCTCAACATAGATAAGTCACCTGGTCCGGATGCGATGCATCCAAGGTTATTGAGGGAGCAAGGGTGGAAAGAGCGGAGATTCTGGCCACAATCTTTCAATTCTCTTTGGACACTGGAGTGGTGCCAGAGGACTGGAAAGTTGCAAATGTGACTCCCCTGTACAAAAAGGGGCAGAAAGATAAACCTGAGAACTACAGCCAATCAGCCTAACATCCATAATAGGGAAACTTCTGGAGACTATAATCCGGGACAATATAAATTCTCACTTAGAAAAATATGGTTTAATAAAGGACAGTCAACACGGATTTGTTAAAGGCAGATCGTGTCTGACAAACCTAATAGAATGTTTTGATGAAGTGACTGAGATGGTGGATGAAGGTAGTGCAGTAGACGTAGTTTATCTAGATTTCCAAAAGGCATTTGACAAAGTGCCACATAAGAGACTTATAAACAAAATAGAAGCCCACGGTATTAAAGGCAACATGGATCCAAAACTGGTGAGGAGTCAGAAAGCAGAGAGTGGTAGTAAGCGGTTGCTTTTCTGACCGGAGGGAGGTGTGTAGTGGTGTCCCTCAGGGGTCGGTATTGGGACCACTGCTCTTTCTGATCTATATTAATATCTGGACTGGGTATAGGGAGCGCAATTTACAAATTTTCAGACGATACTAAGGTGGGAAAAGTAGTTAATGGTGAGGAGGATAGCACCAGACTCCCAAGGGGACTTAGACAGATTGGTAAAATGGGCAGAAACGTGGCATATAAGATTTAATGTGGAGAAATGCGAAGTGTTGCATTTTGGTGGGAAGAATGAGGAGAGGCAATATAAGCTGATGGTACAATCTTAAAGGGGGCAAATGCATAGAGAGACCTGGGGGTCCACATAAGCAAATCTCTGAAGGTGGCAGGACAGGTAGATACAGCTGTTAAAAAGCATACGGGATACCAGGTTTTATAAATAAGGGCATAGAATTCAAAAGTCAGGAGGTTATGTTGAATATTTATAAAATGCTGTTAGGCCTCAGTTGGAGACTGCGCTCAGTTCTCGGCACCGCACTTTAGGAAAGATGTTCGGGCATTGGAGAGGGTGCAAAGGAGGTTTACCAGGATGGTACCCGGAATGAAGGATCTTAGTTATGAGGAGAGGTTAGCGAAACTAGGATTATTCTCCCGAGAGCAGAGAAGATCAAGAGAGGATTCAATAAAGGTTTTCAAGATCATGAGAGGATTTGATAGGTTGAACCGGGAATAACTGTTTCCGCTGTCATGTGGGTCAGTAACCCGAGGACACCAATTTAAGATAGTTGTTAAAAGAAACAGAGGGGAGGTTAGGAAATATCACCCAGCGAGGTGTTGGGATCTGGAATGCATTACCTGAAAGGGTAGTGGAAGCCGATTCAATAACAACTTTTAAGAGAGAAGTAGATGGGTATTTGGGGAGGACGGGATTGCAGGGCTATGGAGAGAAAGCGGCCGGTGGGATTGAGTTGGAAGCTCTTTTTGGAGCCGGCGCAGACGCAATGGGCCGAATGGCCTCTTTCTGTGCTGTATGATTCTATGATTCTATGAAGATACTGTAAAGTGAATTGACTGTGTATTTTGTGGGCGAAATGCAGCAGCCAATTGCACACAGCAGTGTCCCAAAAACAGTCATGGATTAAGTGACCAATTTATCATTAACTTTTAAAATCTCTTTTTGAAGGGATTACCACCACCGGAAAAGGGATCCGCCACTTGCTGCTAGGTAAACAGAAGTGTGTGCAGTAATGAAACTTGTGTAAGGTTTTGCCCTGCCCGGGAATCAAACTCAGGTCCTCTTGCTTGCGAGGTAATTGCTCTAACCAATACGCTATAGGATTCCATGAAAACATTTAAAAATATTTTAATCCAGAAATGTTACTACAAAGGGTTACTGTAAAGGTAAAAAATACCAAACATTGAATTACTATAATCCTTGTTCAAAACTATCTGCTCTACGAACCATAGACTGTTCTGTTAATGCCTATATAATGTAAAATGTGATGTTATTGCACTGCATTCTCCGCAGTAATATACAGTCCCTATCCCAAGGGTTGAAATGTCAGTGCTCATAAGAAGACAGTAATTATGTGTGAAAAATCTTGCTGAATGTAATGCTGGCTGTGAAATTACTGCCCAGGGTTTAGTAATATTATCTCCTTTCTGTGCGGGTTGTGTGATCTCGCTCTGCCCGCGTCCCTCCAAACCAATTAGCTTCTGGAGTCTACCCATGTGAGGTTGCCATAGCGATGACTCCGGCTCTGGGAAAAAAGACAAAGGTTGAATACAATTAGTAGCTAAAAGGCTGAAGAAATGTGAAGAGCACCCTGGCATTCTGAGCAGCCTGAATACTGATAGAAATTGGGGAGAAAAACAGCATTTGTGCAGTCTGATTAGACGGCTGATTAATCTGCAGTGATAATTTGCACATTTATTTCACGTACAATATTGACGTAGCCAGCATGCAGAACTATATTTAATAGAGGGTCATATCCCTGTGTTTGGAAATTGCAGTCTATTGAACTCGGTCCTCCTAATTTACTCCCTTGCTGGGTCCCCTCCCCTGGGACAGCCACCTCTGTAGCAGAGAGAGAGAGAGAGAGGGACATTTTCTCCTCCCCCTCCCCTCCCCCACCACACACACACAATAACACCATTGCTACCTAAAGACACTGCCCCCACCTGAATCCTTATTCAGGCAGATATTGTTTGCAGTGGGGTCAGAGTTGAGACACACTACCCACAAGGCTAGTCCATCACAGCACTGAAAACCACCAGATGTGTATCATTCGATGCTCCACTGGATCACAAGATACATGCCCCCAGCCCAGCAAACCTCAGTCTGCTTTCCTACCATCACACGACATGGTGACTGAGCAACTGCATGGATTGGAGCCATTCGCTTAACAACAAGATTCCATTTATAGAGCGCCTTTCACGTCGGGAGGACGTCCCAAGGCGCTGTAAATATAGATTAAGAAATATAACCATGCACTCCACGTGGCTCACTCCATTAGAAAAGTCCTCATACCAGGACTTTTGTAGAAAATGAAGAATATGTCCAGAATGCTTTTAAACCCTAACCATAAACTACCCTAAATGGTGAGATACTCTTCATCCAGAAGATAGGTTTCTAAGATACGATTAGGTTAACTCGTGGATCAGATGACCACCTGGCAAAATGAACGTTGACTTGATTGAGGCATTTAGAAAGGAAAATATTTTGGATGCAAGCCATGTGTAAACACAAGTATAACATGCACCAGGTATACATAAATGTGTACACAGAGAATTACAGGTTCCCTTAATTATATAATTAACAACTAATTAAAAAGATTTATTAGTTATGTAATTAAGAACCAATTATTTTCATTTGTTGTTAATTACATAAATAAGGGCACCAGTAATTCCCTCTGCACAGCATAATAATACAAATGTTTACATATGGCACATTATATGTGTATTTGCACATGGTATATTCCACACATATCATTGTTTTGCTGATCGCCCCCTCTGCTCGGTAAACAGTTATTGTGACACCCAAAGAGGCCCTCCCAATAGTGCAGATCTGGGTTGGAGACAGTGGTGAGAAATTTTAATAAATATGCTTTGAGGAGAACGAGTACTTTTATTCAGTTTTAATTTGGAATCCAATTTTCCACAGTTCTTAAAAAGACCCAGCTTCCAAATTACGACTAAATTTAGGACTTCTCCACAATTCCAAGCCCATTCTTATATTAATAATAATAATCTTTGCATTTGATACAGCGCCTTATCACATCTTCAAGACATCTTAAAGTGTTTCTCAGAAGTTACTGTAAAGTGAATTGACTGAATATTGTATGGGTGAAACACGGTAGCCTATTGCACACAGCAGTGTTCCACAAACAGTCGTGGATAGAAAGATAAATTTTTTTTAAAAGGGATTATTTCCCCAGAAAAAGCTATCCGCCAATCAACTAACAACTGAGTGTCTACTTACTGCTAGGTAAACAGAGGCGTGTAGAGTAAGGAAACTTGCCCAACGTTTCGCCCTGCCCGAGAATTGAACCCAGATCCTCTCACTTGCGAAGCGCGAGTGCTCTAACCACTAAGCTACAGGACTCCACAACAATTAACAAGAGAATATATTTTGTTGCACCATATCACCACATCACATGAAGTCAACATGGACTTTTGGATTTACTCGCCTTACACAAATCTCCCTTTGAAATGAGGCTCACGCTGTCATCTGCCACAAACTTCCACTGTGAGGGCACTACAGAGCTATGCACCAAAGACAAAAACAACAACATGGATTTATATAGTGCCCTCCACGCTGGACGGCGTCTCAAGAGTGCTATACAGTTACAGATCCTGGGATCGAGCCAGGGCGAGGGGCAGGAGCCAGGGGGAGCGGCCAGGGGGAGGTGGGAGAAGGTGACCAAAGGTGCGGTCGAAAAGAAAGGTCTTCAGCAGAGACTTGAAAATGGGAAGGGAGGGAACGAGACGAAGGGAGTGAGGAAGGGAGTTCCAGAGCCTCGGGGCGCAGTAGCTGAAGGCACAGCCGCCGAGGGTGGAGCGGAGGACTCGGGGGATGAGGAGGAGGCCAGACATGAAGGCAACGGGTACTGTTGTGAGGAGAGAGGAGGTCAGAGAGGTCGGGGGGTGCAGAGGAGTGCAGGAACTTGAATACAAGAGTGAGGATCTTGAAGTCGATCCTCTCTGGGACAGGCAGCCGGTGCAGTCTGGCCAGGACTGGGGGGATCGGGGAGCGGAGTTGGTGCGGGTGAGAATGCGAGCGGCAGAGTTTTGAATGATTTGGATTTTAGGGATGGTGGTGGAGGGGAGGCCGGCGAGGAGGGCGTTAGAGTAGTCCAGCCGAGAGGTGACAAAGGCCTGGACCAGGGTTTCAGCGGCTTTTGGGGAGAGGTATTGGCGGAGACGGGCGATGCATCAGAGGTGGGAGAAGGCGGTGCTGGTGAGGGACCGGATGTGGGGGAGGAAGGATAATTGGAGGTCGAACCTGACGCTGAGGTTGCATATGGGTTCGGAGAGTTTTAGGGGGAGGCCGGGTAGGTGGAGGAGGTGGGAACTGTGAGATTTTAGACGTTGACGAGAGCCAAAGAGTACGGCTTCCGTCCTGTCAACGTTTAGCTGAAGGAAATTTGCACTCATCCAGCTCCTGAGGTCTGACAGGCAGCTGACAGAACATCGGGGGACTGGGGGTCGCAAAGAGTGGTGGAAAAGTAGAATTGGGTGTCGTCTGCATACATGTGGAAATGTACCCATGTCTGTGGATGACATCCCCAAGAGGGAGCATGTAGATCAGAAAGAGGAGGGGCCAAGGATGGATCCTTGGGGTACCCCACGGGTAACCGGGTGAGAGTGGGAGGAGAAGCCGTTTGTGCAGATGTACCGCTGGCGGTTTGTGAGGTAGGACTCGAACCGGGCGAGTGCAGTCCCACTGAGGTGGATGACGGAGGCCACAGATAGAGAGGATGTCGTTTGTGACTTTCACAAGCGCAGTCTCTGTACTGTGGGCGGAAACTGGACTGGAGGGGTTCGAAGAGGGAGTGGGAGGAGAGGTGTGCGCGGAGTTGGTTGGCGTTCTAGAACTTTTGAGAGGACGAAGGTATTTTCCATGTAATCGATCACTTGGTACACAGTCCCCTCTGAAACACACATTTAAAAAATTAAGTAACATTGCCAAAAATCAATAGCTGGAAACACATTGTCATAGGCTCCTAATTGTAAGCCAGTTATCGATTTATCAAAAGATTACTTTTTTGGGGGATGCTCGAGTTCCTGCAGAGCTGCTTAGCTTACATTACACAGGGCAAGATCGTCTGAGATAGATATTCAAACACAAAATAGCCATCTGATGTGATGTTTTTCACTCTGTATTACAACAGCAACAACAAAATGACATTTGTATAGCACCTTTAGGCTCTGGACATACAGAGTTTTGGACCCGAGCTGGGGGTTGGGATCGGGGAGGGCTGGAGGGGAAGCAGGGTGATCGAAAGCACGGTCAAAGAGGGTCTTGAGATGGGTCTTGAAGAAGGTGAGGGAGGGGGCGAGGTGGAGGGACTGCGGGATGGAGTTCCAGAGGGTGGGGGCAGAGTGGCAGAAGGCCCGCCCGCCAATAGTGGGGCTAGCGAGGCGGGGGACACGAAGCAGGCCTTAATTAATTACTTAATTCTTTATTTACTGGTAAAGTTCTAAATATTCTGCAGATAAAATCAGGTGTCAAACACCTTGCTGTATATCTTTGTAGATAATTAAATGTGTGTGCGTTGTTTAAATATATACTTTTATCATTTTACGGTTGATCGCTTTGCTTTTTTGGGTCACAACGGAAAATAGTTATCTTTAGCAAATTGGTCTGTGATGTTACTCTGAGTGCTCTGTTTCTCAATAGACTGGTTACACAATGCTGTAACTGGTGCTTTAACTCTTACTGTACTATTTAAACAGGAACCACACACAGTTACGCACTGAATAATGTTGTGACTACAGCTTTACCCTTCCTGTGCCAAACAGGAATGCAATATAAATAATGGAATGAACTCCATGAGTGAACTATTAATCCTTCCCTTACTGAGTAACCATCTTTCCTTCCTTCTGCCATTGTTTATTATCCTGAGCTTGGTGTCAGTCAGATCCACTGAAAGCTAACGTCACTTGACTTCACCGCTGGTGACCAAATTTGGATGGGATGATCTTGTGTGCAATATACCTATCGCTTGTATTGAATTTTATAGATCAGCTATGATCTTATAAAATGGCAGAACAGGCTCAAGGAGCTGAATGGCCTACTCCTGGTCCTATGTTCCTAATTTTAATGTCCAGTGTCTGTCATTTTGCTGTAACTTCATGGTGTTGATAGTTTTGTGCAGGCTGATTCTTCCCACTGCCTCTGTTGTACTATAAGCAAACATCTCAAAATACACAGTCAATCCATTTTTCAGTATATTCTGTAAAGCGCTATGATTCATCTCAATGATGTGATAAGGCTCTGTATCAAATTACTATTATCTCCCAGCTCACTCAAACCACCCTCTTGAAGACTCTTTAAAGAAAGTAATAATAATAATAATCCTTGCATTTGATATAGTGCTTTTCACGTCAGGAGGACGTCCCAAAGCGCTTCACAGAACACACTGTAAAGTGAATTGACTGTATATTTGTGGGCGAACGCGGCAGCCAATTGCGCACAGCAATGTCCCACAAACAGTCGTAGATTGAAAATGACCAATTTATTATTGTTTTGGAGGGATTATTATTAGGCTCTGTGTGGAGTAAGGAAACTTGCCCAAGGTTTCGCCCTGTCTGGAATTGAACTCAGGTCTCTCACTTACAAAGCGAGTGCTCTAACCACTGAGCTACAGGACTCCAAAGTATGTGTATGAGACAGAGGAGGGGTCTTACTGTCATCTCGTTCAGGAAAATAAATTGGAATTGCAATGAAGTTATTTTGTGCTAGCCATTTTGATTAACTTTTGAGCAGTTTTTTTTTAAACAGAGCATGCTCGTGGTATCATTACAATACAAAATGATATTTGTATAGCGCCGTTCACATCAGGAGTACGTCCCAGGGTGCTGGGACGTCATTGGGATATTGGCTTGAAAGAGTAAGTATGAAAGAGGTATACAGTGATTAGCAGATATATTCAACCCCACACCTATTCAGTATTAAACCATGTTTGTGATAATTAAACTGTGACAGTTTCAGGCTCACAACTCATCTGAGCTGCTACCTTGATGCTCAGCAGTCCTGCTCCTTAAACATAAAACTCAAATGGACAGATCCACAGCTCACTCCAGATAACCATAAGCTCATTAAAATTGATTGCATTTTAAAAGGTGAGATTTCCTCTTTCGATAGACAAAGTATATTGATATTATGAATCGTCTCAATAGTGGGCAACAGTCCACAGCAGAAAGCTGCTCCCACTTTGGCACAAATTCCCATCTCACTCAAAGGAGAAATGAAGATAAATGATGTAGAAAATGGAAATGTCATCAGGTCCAGTCCATGTGGGGTGGGGAGGGAGTGGGGGGATAAAGGAGGGTGTGGGGGGGATGGGGCAGAGAGGGAGGAGAGGGAGTGGGGGAAGGGGAGGGAGGGGGAGAAGGGAGGCTCTTGTGGGACAAGGGCATGCCTTTTGCTGAGGCACATTTGATGAAGGATTACTCTGAGATGTTATCTGACCTGACAGCCCTGACCTGAATGAGCAAAACAATTCACCAACAAAAAATTTAAATAAAAATAACAGTGCAGACGACACACTTTTGGATCTTTAGACAACTGCAGAATCCTCCTGCTAAATAAATCCTTAATAAAATGCATGTAATTGGGCTAAAAGCCTTAATGTCTAATATCCTGTCATTCAATGCATGCCAATATTTAATTGAAATTCTCTCATTCCCTATTCCCTGTACTTCATTAAACAAATCCCTTTTAAAAACAGATCAAATTGCTGCAGCTCTCAGATCATCTGATAGTTAATCAACTAATTGACACAACAAAGACCCTGCTTTAATTTGTATGTCCTAATAAGACTTTTACGAAATTTAATCATGTTGAAGCTTCTTGTATTAATGATAAATTATTAAAAACTCATTTGAACATGAAATGCTTTGTTGTGGCAAAATATGAACGTCTGTATGTATGCCCAGTGAGAGACGGTAATTATTTTGTGAAGGGAACAGAATCTGCCACACTTACAGGTAGATCCATGAGAAAATAAAATATTACACAGCAAATGGACAGCAAGGAATGTATTATAAAGGGAGAAGGGTTAAAATATGGTACTGACAGGCTTCACCGAGCATGGTACTGCATTTGGCATTCAGATTAAACCCTCTATTGACGTGTTAGGAAGCTGCAGATAGATTAGAAATGCAGTACAGTAGTTAAATGTTGACATTCTGTTACAATAAAGTGTTCAGTTGAACATATCCACACACACATACACACAAAGCACTTTAATTAGTCAAAGCTCTTTAGTGACTCAACCGCTTGCAGCCAGTTCAATCTACATTCATGACCAGTCATGTCTCTTATTCCAAGTCCTGATAAGGGCTGTGGGCTTTTGTTTTGATCAGTCAGTGTCAGATATACATGGAAACCTCTTGTCACTCATAAGAAAATCCAAACCAGACTCGGAGTTGCACACATGCATGCCACCTACACATGGAAATTTCTGGGTCTAGAAAGTATGCATTTGCTCCCTGGAGTGATGCACTCTGCTTACCCAACTCTGGACAGTATTACCCACAGGATGGCGAGAGCTGACACGTAGAAACTTTAGAATGTGTATTGGGGGCTGCTGGAGTTTAATAATAATAATAATCCTTGCATTTGATATAGCATCTTATCAAGTCTTCGAGACGTCTCAAAGTGCTTTTCAAGAAAGTTAGCTCTCATCCAGGACCTGATGTCTGACAGACATTCCGTTAGGACAGCAGTGTTCCTGGAGTCAAGGGTGGAGGCAGAGGTAAAGTTGGGTGTCATCCGCAAACATGGGGTCAACTTCCACAACAAAATGACATGTGTAAAGCACCTTTCACATCAGGAGGACGTCCCAAGGTGCTGGATAGACAGAGTTACGGACGCGAGCTGGGGGTCGGGGTGGGGAAGGGCAGAGGGGAAGCAGGGTGATCAGAAGCGCAGTTGAAGAGGAGGGTCTTGAAATAGGTCTTGAAGGTGGCGAGAGAGGGGGCGAGATGGAGAGACTGTGGGATGGAGTTCCAGAGGGTGGGGGCAGGGTGGCGGAAGGCCCGCCTGCCAATAGTGGGGTGAGCAACGCGGTTACGTGAAGCAGGCCGGAGCCCGCTGAGCGGAGGGAGCGAACAGGGTGGTAGAGGGTTAGGAGGTCGGAGAGAACAAGACCATGGAGGGTTTTGAAGGTGAGGACCACGATCTTGAACTGTGTCCTCTGTGTGATGGAAAGTCAGTGGAGTTTGGCAAGGATGGGGGTGACAGGGTCGCAGAGCCTAGTGCGGGAGAGGACACGGGCTGCACTGTATAAACCACTATATAAATGGGATCTACAGGCAACTGGAAATGTTTCTGAAGAGAGAAGAGGATTGAGAGACCTTATCCAGAAGGTGAACACTGCGGTAAGACAGTCCATGTTCTAATGAACCCAATGTATGTCTGCTAACCTCCCTTTTCTAGTCTTCTTGTAGTCTTCAATTTTGTCCTCTATTTATGCTATCAATTTATATTTTGAATAGCTCTAGTAAATTTTGCCCTCTCCTAACATCCTCTGACTGTTACCCTAGCCAACAAGTATTCAGAATTTGGATTGGCTAATATTCTTTATAACAGGTGCTAAAACTGAATATAATGTTGTTGTTTTGACCAACTTTCGATAAACATTTCCTACATCAAAATGTATCAATGTTCAGCAGAAATCTTTAAATCTCTAACCTTGGTCATTAACATAAAATTAATCAAAGTTGTAAACCCATCTGCCATATTAACCCATATTAACAGACCAACTAATAATAATAATATGGTCATTCAATCTTTGACCTTTTGTTGGACGCTGCTGTGCGCAACTGGCTGCCGCATTTTACCCACAAAATATACAGTCACTACAATTTATAGCATATTCTGTGAAGCGCTTTGAGACGTCTCAAAGATGTGATAAGGTGCGATATCAAATACAAGGATTATTATTATTATTATTATTATTATTATTATTATTGACAAGCAGGAGCAAGGAAGCTCCTGAAAAATTCAGCACAAAAGTGAAATACGTATTTTTTAAAAAATCATAAAAGCTAGTCAAGAGGATCCCCAGGACCCTTAGCTAAAGGTCAGACGTCCAAAGTGCTGTGAGCCCTAACCCAACTCCTGAGATCATTGACTCCTGGCTGATCAGCAAAAAGGTCAGTGTAAAGGTCTCAATGTCTCAACTCTCTCTGCTAATCCTTCATCAGCTCATTCTGATCAAAATAAACCTCCAAAAATGTCATTCAGTTTGGGTGTTTTACAGCTGTTACGTAACAGATAAAATAAGTGTGGACATAACACCTGTGGATTTTCCTTTGTGACTTTATCACCATCCTGTTCCCACCCCACCAATTTTAGATTAAAAAACAGCCCATTTGCTTCACCCACAAAGCACTCATCCTGTGAATTTATTAGACAGCATATCCTTAGTGTCAACAATATCCCAAACTTGCTGGGATTGTGTTATGAGGGGTGGATATGTGGGAGAAACAGTGAAATATTCAGCTCCAGATTCTAAATTTGGGCTGAATAAGAACAAATCGTCAGCGGCTCACTGACCTTTCTGTGTGAATAGGGAACCCCCCTGACCTATCAAACACGTTTCACATCAGAACCTAACCTCACACCAGGTGATGAAGTTTAAATGAAGTTTAATGCTGTAATGGGAAGACAATCATGGATAAGTATTTTGAAGAATGGAATTAAATTAGCCAAAGAACCTGCTTCATCCAAACCTCTTTTGTGTTCAAACTAACTTTGACAGTAATCTTTTTTTTCTCAGCAAAGTGACGGATGGTCATTAACTCTTTTATGTAACCATTGGTGAAGAAAGCCTGGTCTACAAACAGCCAACGCTGAAACCTCACAACGTGTTGGTCAGTGTCAACTAGAGAAGGTTCAAGCGTGACTTTCACATGTTCTGGAATGTGGCCTGACTCCAGCATGTGGAGCCCCGTAGCATAGTGGTTAGAGCACTCGCCTCATGAGGAGAGGACCTGGGCTTGATTCCTGGGATGGGTGAAACGTTAGGCAAGTTTCCTTACTCCACATGCCTGTTTACCTCGCAGCAAGTAGGAACCCGGTTGTTAATCAATTGAAGGATTGCTATCCGGAGGCAATAATTTCTTAAAAAAATATATATATTTGGGCAATCCAAGACTGTTTGTGGGACATTACTGTGCGCAATTGGCTGCCACGTTTCACCAACAAAATATAGTCAATTCACTTTGCAGTATATTCTGTGAAGCGTTTTGAGATGTCTCAAAGATGCGATAAGGCGCTGTATCAAATGCCAGGATTATCATTATTACTATGGTTTGTTTAAAATTTCCTTCATTTGGCAGTGGTTGTTATTTATCTCTTTTTACAAAACATTCTTATTCTGATTAGTCCAAGTGAACAAAGGTCAATTTAATGTTTCATTTATTTTATCAATGATTTAATACTCATATACCATCACCTAACAAACACACCAAAGTTGGTGGAAAATGGTTGCTAACAGCCAAGATCCCGTTCATGCTGTGTATTTTCTAGATGGAATTTTTACAAAATGTTGTTTTAGAAATTCAATATTGGAAGAGTGCTCTGTGTTTTAAAGAAAGCTAAAGTGGTGTCACCGCAGTCCTTTTACTCCTGAGAAATACCTCGGTACCTCAGCTGTGACCAAGACCTTTTAGAGGCTTGTTTAACACTGGTCATGTCCCTTCAATCAGTGAGATAACCCATCTAACGTATGCCTCTACAAGCTCTGGGAAATGAACAGTTGCATGCTGTTTGTGTAGCTCCCAAAACCATTTTCCAACTCCTTTGTGACTGTAACAAATAAAAACATTTTAAACATTGTGTTTTAAAAAAAATCTACATGAAACCAATAACACAGGATGTACTATATTTAGAAGCTGGTGAGTCATTTTGTATTCATCTTTTTAAAGGTTACGTGACATGTCACAGCAATAATTGAAGCAAGAGCTCGTAATTCTGTGGGCAAATGGATTAATTCTGAAGCCACAAAGCGCCTGTCTTTTATGTTGTTTTAATTTGTAGAATGTCTTGGGAAAACAAACAGCGTGTAACATTTGTGCAAGCCCAACGGGCTTAATGTAAGCAATATAACTTTATTCCTATCATTGTAATTATATGGCACCTATATCTGTTTAACCTAGTCACTGACACTCACCAAGAGCTTGGACATGACCTCCTGTCTGGGAGATGCCCTCTTGTCAGCCATCAAATAGTGTTTTGAAGGGGGAAGGCAGAGACAAAATGGGGAGCGATGATCAAAGACATTTTACATCTGTGTGAATGTAAATGCATTTTTCATGAAAGATAGAATTCAGTATCAAACCTTCAAAACATATTCAGAACGAACATATTGCAAAACCATCTATTTTCAGATAGTCACAATGTCATCGCTTTGTCTCTGCTGTTTGCCATTGGTTTTAATTATAATGCAAGCGCTTTAGATGAATAGCACTAATTGGACAGAATAAATATTCATAAGGATTTTAATTGAGTGGAATTTTTTTTACAAACCCAAGTCGGCAAGATCCAGATTAACTCCAATATGCAGGGTGCTGCAGAGTGTTAAGAATGAGGCAGCACAAGCGAGGTCCTGTACTGTATATCAGGGTATGCTGCTACACAAACCAGGAATTCACTCTGGTGCAGAAAGACTGAAAGTCATTCCAATCCTGATCCGTTCACACTTGGAAAAAAAATTGAATGGGAAACCTAGATTCAGAAGTGGTGACAAAAAATTCATATTAACACGTGGTTTCAACAACTGCTAAACATGGCTGAATTTGAATAATGCCTTTTTAACAAAGCTTCAAGATAAGTTGCAGTAAAGTTGCTGCAAAGCTGATAATTTATTCATGTATTGTAAGATTTAAAATGGATTGCAAAAGCAAATCAGAACAGTACATATTGGGTTTGATTGATTTCTACTCATTTAATAAGTTGGGAGACAGATTGTGAACAAATAAAAGGCTGATTTCCTGACAGCTGAAATTGTTCGTAGCTGAATGTAAATTCTGAAAGATTTTTTAAAAATTTTGGAAAACTTAGAGGGTGATTTTTGAAGTTTCAGCAATTCATACTTTAAAATTCATATTTATCAACATTTGGATTTAATTAATTTTCTAAGGCACACAATAACACAAACAGAGATATTAATTTAATTCATTGGTGTTGCTGCATCGTTTCATTGTGTATGTCACAGCATTCAGAGACAATTTACACATAGTTGACTCACTGCGGGACACAGAGCGAACAGAAAGTGTGTTACAGCATTGGATGTGTCAGGGAGAGGGTGATTTACACTTTTTTTTCTATTAGTTAATGTGTGGTGTATTGGAGAGTGTTATAATGTGACTCTCATTACCAAGATCATGTCTCATAAGGTTTCTGTATTAAAGAGGGAGTCGCCAGCATTGTGGTTTGTCGCAGGCTGTGGTGCGTCAAAGAATATGACTGTGAGAAGCTTCCAAATCCATTTCACCCATTCCACCCAATTTCAGTGGTAACTACAATTGGTCAGTTCACCTCCACCCAAAAGTATTCATGGTGGAAAATTGCTGCATTGCTATCATCACATCCATTAGGGGTACGGTGTCTAAATTCACAAATTACTGTGGAGGGGCAATGGGCGGATAGGTGGCAGAATTCACACGGATAATAATAATAATCCTTACATTTGATACAGCACCTTATCATGTCTTCAAGACATCTCAAAGTGCTTCACAGGATATACTGTAAAGTGAATTGACTGTGTATTTTCTGGGTGAAGTTCAGCGGCCAATTGCACACAGCAGTGTCTCACAAACAGTCATTTTTTACGGAATTAATACCTCTGTAAAAGCAATCCATGGCGGTGGGTGGAGGTAGATAATGAAGAGGATTGCAAAAAGATGCAGAATGACAAAAATTGGCTTGCAGAATAGGCAGATAGATGGCAGAACTCACAAGGAACACCAAATACATATGTGGGATTCAACATTAATTCTCTGCCAGGAGTCCTGCAGTCAAGGTTACAGCTAGTAAGCGGGTCCGGTCCCTCTGTGACTATTATTTTGATGAACATTTCACCACATACAGCTAGCTTTAAATCATCCTTCAGTATACAAGACTTAACAATGTGAAACTCTCTAAAAATTCTGTTTACATCTAACTTTTGAAAAATTAAAGTCTGTGACTAGTATCGGTGACTACTATCAATCTACAAACTGTTGTTTCTCTATAAATCACAGTTCCTACAATTTACAGTAAATCCCGAGATATCCTCCTGATGTAAAGGGCGTGAAACTCCCTGGCACCCCCCTCCCTCTCCAACCTCCTCACTCCCCAATCCACCACCCGGGGCCTCCGTTCGACTGACACTGGCCTCCTGCTTATCCCTCGCACCCTCCGGCCCAGCATCGGAGGCCACTCTTTCAGCCACTACGCTCCAAAACTCTGGAACGCTCTCCCTCAATCCCTCCACCTTGCCCCTACCTCCCCTTTTTCAAGTCCCGCCTGAAGACGTCCTCTTAGACTATGTTGAAGGCCACCTCCGCACCCCAGCTCGGAATCAGGCTCCGCCACTGTTAAGCGCTCTGAAATGCTACCCTGCATGGAGGACGCTGTATAAGCGCACATTATTGTTGTTGTTGATATCAAATGCAAGAGTTAGTATATAATCTACAAGGAGTTTCAAATATTGTTTTAAGAGAGCGTGCCATTTCCCGCTGTGTCCATATCTGTCACCAGGAGAGAGGAGACACTGCCTGCTCCGTTGCCCACTTTCACTAGCTATCGAGAAGCATGAAGGAACAAAGCAGGACAGAACCCTAAACACCTGATATTCTCTCCTTGTCCACTCCTCAAAGGGAGGCACTGCTCGGTAGATGAGGAACTAAGCAGAGCTGGGGGAAATCTAACTTGTATTATCCCTAGTTTAGTGTTAACACTCAATATCACTCTATCGCCTCAAAGCTCTGTGGAGTCCTATGGTTTACTGGTTAGAGCACTCGCTTCGTAAGGGAGAGGACCTGGGTTTGATTCCCGGGCAGAGCAAAAACATTGGGCAAGTTTCCTTACTCCACACTCCTTTGTTTACCAAGCAGTAAGTAGGAGGTCCCAGTTGTTAGTTGATTGACAGATCGCTTTTCTGGGGGTAATAATCCCTTAAAAATATAATAATAATTTATATGAAGTAATAATCCCTTCAAAATAAATCAAACAATAATAATTTGGTTACTCAATCCAAAATTGTTTGTGGACACTGCTGTGTGCAATTGGCTGCCACATTTCTCACACAAAATATACAGTCAATTCACTTTATAGTATATTCTGTGAAGCGCTTTGAGACACCTCGAAGACGTGATAAGGCAGTATATCAAATATCAATAATAAGGATTATTATTATGATTAAATTATAGAAACCATTAGAATTAAGTCTCATGATTAGTAAATGAAAATGAACAGCCCAAATATAGATATATGTTTAACTTTGAGTTATATTGAAACCTTTCAATTCCTAACAAAGAGGTCAACAGAATGAACAGCACAGAACAAAGGAAATAACTGATTGCAGTAAATTGTCAAAGTATTATTTTGCATCTAGAATTTGGTCAAATTATTAATTATTTTAAAAATGTATTTTAAATCTTTCTCACAACAAAGAATGATCAGCTTTCTCATCAGAATTTCACAGAAGATTAAAGTGAGTTGGTTGTACAGTATTGATGCAGCTAGTCTCAAAGCTTCATAATTATGGAAATGACTGAATAACAAGGCTTTTTCTTAAAGACACGTGTAAGTGAGCTGTGTCATTTCTCTAATGAGGCTGCTTAATGGCATACATTGATTTCAGATAGAAAGTGAAGCCTTTTGAAGTGTACGTGTAACATGCAATAAAGTTGTCACAATTGATTGTCCTCTGATTAAAATGCCAGAGTGGGCCTTTCAGTACTGGTGCAGCGACAACACAATGTATAGAAGAGCTGTGACTGAAGAGTGGCACTGTAATGAGAATAAAAAGAGGAGGGAATTATCACACAAGATAGGGGATTCATGATGTTTCAACACTGTCCCTTCACCCTGAAGCTGGGTGTTTTATATTTCCACAGGAGACCTACACACTATAAGGGCATGTTCTAACGGGGATATACACCGTGTATATACTAATTGTAATCCTGATCTTTCCCGTACTCTTTGATATTGCTTCTCTTCAAATGAATATTCATCCTTTCAGTCAATTGAAAGAAAGTTGCTGCATGAGGAAGAAAGATATCTTAAGCCTTGTTGCTGGGAGAAAGGCTGTGCAGTACTTAATAATAATAATCTTTGCATTTGATATAGCGCCTTATCACATCTTCCAGACATGTCAAAGCACTTCACAGAATATACTGTAAGGTGAGTGACTATATATTTTGTGGGCGAAACGTGGCAGCCAATTGCGCACAGCAGCGTTGGATGACCAAATTATTATTCTTTTTAAAAAGGGACTATTACCCCTACAAAAGCGATCCGCTGATCGACTAACAACTGGGTTCCAACTTACTGCTAGGGAAACAGAGGCCTGTGGAGTAAGGAAAATTGCCCAACATTTCACCCTGACGGGAATCGAACCCAGGTCCTCTCACTTGAGAGGCGAGTGCTCTAACCACCAAGCTACAGTACTCCACATTTGGATTGTCTCTGTGTTTTTCAAAACAGGTTTGCAACAGTATTACATACAACAAGAATTGATCAATCACTTTTCTTCAAATGCTTTAACTGTCGAGGGTGCATCAAGCACCATATTGTTTTACAGATAGTTTTGCTGGCAAGTGATCTGTGCAAATAATATCTGTGCAAATTGCTTGTTGTGTTGAGTGGTTGCTATTAATTCTGACAAACAAAGGAGCAAAACAGAAAGAAGAGTAGTATTCGTAGAATAAATGGCACACGCTTGAGGGGATATTTTTAAAAATTCTGTTCAAGTATTTGTTAATTTCTATCTATTGCACATATTCTCCATTCAGAGAATGCTACACAGCTTTGAAAGTTTCATCACTCTCGGCAACAATAAAAATAGCACAGCTCAAAATAACCTGTGCAGCATACCAATTAGCCCTGCAAAAATGAATTGCATTTCCTCGGTCTGAATAGCTGAGGAGCTAGCTATGTGACCTTCAGCATTTCTTTGAAATGGGCTGTAGCCCTTGTGTTTTTAAGGAGAGATTTTCGAGCTATCGGACAGCCTCGATTTAACCCTCTCTGCAGGAAGAAGAGAACAGCGGGGAATATCGAAATGTTTTTGCAATCTCCAATTATTTATGTCCAAACCTTTAATAGCAAGAAATTGCTAACAACAATCTAGTGGCTCTTAACTGTTTTATCCTTTGCACACAGAACTACTGCTAACTGTATCTAAACAATATCCCTTAATATCGTTATTCCCCAAGTCCCTACCTGTCTGCATTTAAAGAACTTGCTGGATTCTACAGCTGTGGCTTTCTGGAAGATGGCATTCCATATTCTCTTAACCCTTTGTGAAATGTTTTCTGGATTAACCTTTAATTGGTTTTACTCCAATTTTAAGGTGATGTCTCTTCGGTCACCTAGACATAATGTGCCAGAGGGAATTTTCATCAATACGAATAATTCCTCTAACTTTTCCAATGTGACAAATTTAAGGCAGCACAATGTAGACGAAACAGCTAAGAAAATGTCATCTGATTACATCAGGCCTGCGTTTGTACTTTAGCATATTTAAAAGTTAACTATTAACTTAGTTCTCTTCTCACACAGACGCAGAATTTAGAATCATAGAATCGTACAGCACAGAAGGGGGGCATTTAGCCCATTGAAAGAGCTACTAACTAGCCCCACTCCCAACTCTTTCCCCTTCAGGTATCTGGTCATAAATACACATGTAGATTTAGGTGATGCCTAGTGTTATTAGATCATAGAATCATAGAATCGTACAGCACAAAAAGAGGCCATTCAGTCCATCGGGTTTGTGCCAGCTTTGAATAGAGCAATTAATGTCAATCCCACTCCCCAGTCCTTTCCCCATAACCCACAAACCCGTCCTCCTCAAATACCCGTCCACCACGTTTTTAAAAGTAGTTATCGAATCGGTTTCCACCGCCCTCTCAGGCAATGCGTTCCAGATTCGAACAACTCGCTGCATGAAAACATTTCTTCTCACTCCCCGTCGGCTTCTTTTAGAGACTATTTTAAATCTGTGACCTCGAGACACCGACACACACACCAGTGGGAACAGTTTTTCCTTTTCTAACATCAAATCCCCTCATGATTTTGAAGACCTCTATTAGGTCTCCTCGTAACCTTCTCTGCTCCAATGAGAATAATCCTAACCTCTCCAGCCTTTCCTCATCATCACGGTCCCTCATTCCTGGTACCATCCTCGTAAATCTCCTCCTTTCCAATACCTTAACATCCTTCCTATAGTGCGGTGCCCAGAACTGGGCGCAGTATTCTAACTGAGGCCTAATTAGTGTTTATATAGGTTAATCATAACCTCCTGACTCTTGTACTCTGTGCCCCTATTTATAAAGCCAAGTATCCCATATGCCCTTTTTACAGCTTTATCTCCCTGTCCTGCCACCTTCAAGGATTCAGTTACCTGCCCCCCAGGTCTCTCTGTTCTTTTACCCCCCTTAAGATTGTATTACCGCCTATATTACCCCTCATTCTTTCTACCAAAATGCATTACCGCGCATTTCCCCACATTGAAACTCATCTGCTATGTGTCGCCCATTGTACCATTCTGTCTATGTCTTCCTGCAGTCGGCTCCTATCCTTCTCACTGTTTACCCCCTCCCTAACTTTGTGTCGTCCGCAAACTTGGAAATGGTACTTGCTATACCCAAGTCCAGATCATTTATGTATATTAAGAAGAGCAGTGGTCCTAATGCCGATCCCTGGGGGACACCACTATACACTTCCCTCCAGTCAGAAAAGCAGCCATTCACCACAACTCTCTGCTTTCTGTCTCCCAGTGAGTTCTGGATCCGCTGCCACTGTCCCTTTTATACCACGGGCTTCTATCTTTCTTACAAGTCTTTCATGTGGCACTTTGTCAAATGCCTTTTGAAAGTCCATATAAACTACATCAACTGCACTACCTTTATCCACCCTCTCCGTTACCTCATCGAAAAATTCTATTAGATTTGTTAGACAAGATTTGCCTTTAACAAATCCGTGCGGCTGTCCCTAATTAACCCATATTCTTCTAAGTGAAGATTTATTCTGTCCCGGATTATAGTCTCCAGGAGTTTCCCCACTACTGATGTTAGGCTGACTGGCCTGGAGTTCCCAGGTTTGTCCTTCTGTCCCTTTTTGTACAGGGAGTCCCATTGGCCACTCTCCAGTCCTCGGGCACCACTCCTGTGTCCAACGAAGATTGAAAAATTGTAGCCAAAGCCTCCGCTATTTGTACCCGTGCCTCCCATAGTAACCTCGGCTGCATCCCGTCCGGACCGGGCGACTTATCACCTTCAGCCCAGTCAACCTTTTCAGTACTTCCTCTCTGTTTATACTTATCCTATCCATTTCCTCTCCCCTCTCCTCCGATACTGCGGCATTTGGTGCATCCACTTATTTTGTGAAGACAGATGCAAAGTACTCATTCAGCACATCAGCCACGCCCTCTGCCTCCACAATAAGATTTCCCCCTTGGTCCTTAATTGGCCCCACCCTATCTTTGACTAACCTTTTTTTCTTGATATGTTTGTAAAATATTTTAGAATTCCCTTTAATGTTACCCACTAACCTTTTTTCGTATAATCTTTTTGCCCCTCTTATTTCCTTTTTCAAACCTCTTCTGTACTTCCTATACTCTATTTGGTTGTCTTCTGTATCTTGGGTTTGACATTTGTCATACACCTCCTTTTTTCTGCTTCATTCTAGAATCAATTACCTTCATCATCCAGGGAGGTTTGGATGCCCTACTTTTTCCTTTGGTGGGAATGTATTTATTCTGTCCCCGAGCTATCTCATCCTTTAAGACTTCCCACTACTCTTTAGTTGCTTACCTGCCAATCTTTCTTTCCAGTCCACCTTGGCTAGGTGCCTTTTTAACTCACTTAACTTTGCCCTCTTCCAGTTGAATATCTTTGCCTTAGGTGGTTCCTTGTCTCTTTCCATATGCACTCTGAATCTAATGATGTTATGACACTATTGTCCAGATGCTCTCCCACTGAAACCTGCTCCACTTGCCCTACTTCATTCCCAGAACTAGATCCAGCACTGCTTCCTTCCTTGTTGGGTTGGAAACGTACCGATCAAGAAAGTTGTCCTGTATGCATTTTAGGAATACTTCCCCCTCCTTGCCTTTTGTGCTGTTGTTTTGCCAGTCTATGTTGGGATAATTAAAGTCCCCCATTACCAGACTCTATTGGCCTTGCATCTGTCTGGGATCCGCTTGCAGATCTGCTCATCTATTTCCTTCCCACTATTTGGTGGTCTATAGTATACCCCTACCAGCATAACAACTCCTTTTTTGTTCCTTAACTCTAACCAGATAGATTCCGTTTTGGGGCCCTCCAGCACCTCGACCCTGTTCGATTCTTTAGTATGTTCCCCAGCTTTTGATATTGACCCTATAGAGTCTCAGCCCTTTTTTTACCAATATCATGGATCCCAATCTGGTCCACCACTTCTGGATGTTCTCCTTCCCCCTGAGATGTCTAACAGATGTCCTGTTAGACATTAAATTATCCTATTGCAATAGGAGCCAACATAAGGGAATCTGGCAATTTCCCCTATAAACAGATGTACCTAATAACAATGCCCTCATCAGTGCCAAGTAGGAAGAATGCTGATTATAGAAAACCTGTCATCATCACAATCTGGTCACTGTTCCTATGGATTGGTCTGCACTGGCTAAAATGGTCAATTTTCCCCCCAAGGAGTTCACTGCCATCCAGTGGTCTAGCTGAGCAGTGGTATTGCGTTCCTGTTAATAGGCATTACACCAATTGGCATTAGATTTGGACCTCTAGAAAGGCAATCTAGCTGGCACTTCACAAGCTGTCCTGTAAAAGTCCGCCTAGCAAACTGAACACAGATGTCCATCAAAGAGCTGATGAAGAAACTCTGAAGCTAGCTGGTGCAAGGCATTAACTGGAATTCGCTTTACAAATGCACGCTCATATATCCCTAACTCTAACCTTCGGTAGGAGAGAGGTAAGCAGCTGCTGCAACAACAGCTACACACCTCCAACTGGTAGAACCACCACTCAATGAGTAGGCAAACATTGCAGCCAAATTTCCATACAATGTTCCACAAACAGCCATGAAGTGAATAACCGATATAATGTGGGAAATTATTGGCCAGGGCATCCGGAGAAACTCCCTTAGTGTCATGGGGTCTTTAATGTCCATCTGTACAAGCAAAGATCGAACCTCGGTTTAACGCCTCCAACAGCATTTCCCCAGTTCAGCATTGAAGTGTCGTGAAATGTCATCCTGAGCTCAATTCCATTCGATTGATCTTGAACCCACAGCCTTCTGACTCAGAGGTAAGAATGCTATCAACAGAGCCAGGCTGACATTGGCTAGAAAAGGCTTGATCGGCTGAATGCTTCATTTCTGTGCTGTCATGTGTTTTGACTGTAAAAATATTTCTAGCATGGCTAATCGATGGAATGTAAAATGGAATCAAACTTAACTGGAAATGACCGACCTGACCTTTAATAAGTGCAAATTTGTTTTATTTGGTGCCGCTTATAGGAAAATAGGGTGCAAACCACACTGACGCATAACCACACCTCAGGAAAGAGCAGTGTCATCTATTAGTGAAATAATTCACTGAAGGAACATTTTAAGATAGCGTCAGAAAAATGCTGGTTACTAACATCTACACTGCCACAACATTTAATGCACGTGGGAGATTGTAAGAACTGTGAAGATTCTAGAGATTTAAGACAATCTCCAAGAAAGCTAAACAGTGGCTGAAATTGCACCAGGCTATCAATTTCCCGCATTCCATTCATTGCTGCTAGATTTTCTTACTTTGTCCCTTGAAAAGGAGCTGCACAAAACATAAGAACATGAGAATTTGCTGGTGAAAGAAGACCAAGGTCCATCTCGTTCGCTTTTCACCATCCTCGCAGTTGCTTGACATGTCGTGTCCCAAACTATAGATTGTATCCTGAGATATTATTTTCTAGCAGAAATCTAATTTGTTCTTGAAATAAACAACACTTTCTACTTCCACCGTCTCCCTAGGGAGCCTGTTCCATAATTTTACTACTCGGTCACTGAAGTAGTGTCTCCGCAGATTTGTTCTGAATTTAACCCCTTTCAAACGCAGGCCGCACCCTTTGGTTCAGAACAAGATAGAACAGCTTATTATGGTCTACATTATTCAGAATCTTAAAATACTGAACTGCACAAAGAAACAGAGCAACTCAGCAGTGAAAATTAACCTGGGCTCGAGTCTAGACCAGATCTTTGACAGCATAATGTGTGTCAGCCTAACTCAGTTGGCAGCACTCTTACCTCTGAGTCAGAAGGTTGTGGGCTGAACTTCAATGCAATGCATTGGTTACGGCTGCCATCTTTCGAATGAGATGTTCCACTGCCCCCATCTGCCTGTTCAGGTTAGAGATCCCATGGCACTACTCGAGAAGAGAAGGGAGATTCTCCTGCGAACAGTCTCCCAGATAAAATGTACAGAACCATTTGTGGGACACTGCTGCCGCATATGGCTGCTGCATTTGCCTCCAAAACACAGTCAATGCCCTCTCCCGCAAATCCTAAGAAGTATCTGGAGATGTTTCGACAACAGGATAACAACAAATTACATTTACACAGCGCCTTTCACGTTGGGAGGACATCCCAACAACAACTTTGATTTATATAACGCCCTCCATGCCGGATGGCGTCTCAGAGCACTTTACAGTAATGAATCCCGGGACCGAGCCAGGGGAAGGGGGAGGGGCCAGGGGAGGGGGAGGGGCCAGGGGGGGGGGCGAAGGTGACCAAAGGCGCGGTCGAAAAGAAAGGTTTTCGGCAGAGCCTGAAAATGGGAAGAGAGATGGTCCAAGATGCTGGACAGTCAGGATTTGGACCCAAGCAGGAGATTGGGATCAGCGGGGTAGAGGGCAGGGAGGGCAGGTGTAGGAAGGTGGCCAAATGCACGGTCGAAGAGGAGGGTCTTGAGATGTGCTTTCAAGGAGGCAAGGAGGGAACAAGACGAAGGGCCTGGGTGATGGAATTCCAAAGGGTGGGGGGTAGAGAAGCTGAAGGCCCAATTGCCGATGGAGGGACGGGCCGGGCGGGGGATGTGGAGCAGGCCGGAGCAGACAGGCTGATATGGGGTTAACAGGTCACAGAGGTAGGAAGGAGCAAGGCCGTGGATGGCTTTGAAAGTGAGGACGAGGATTTTGAAGTGGAGCCGGGCAAGGGTGGGGGTGATAGGATGCTATATCAAATGTAATGTTTATTAGAATGGTTCTAAGGAAAATTAACTTGGATTAACCCATTTAAAAATGGGATGTGCTATACCTGAGTTGGGACTGTTGGATGTGACAGGGTAGAGAGCTTGATGCAGCAGATATGACCTCTGGATGATAGCACTAATGCAAGATCACTTTTTCAATACACTAATTTTGACTTGCCAATGGAATGGAAAACCGTGCCCTGAGAAACGTACACAAATCTAGTCTAAAAGAAAAACACACATAGTTACAGAGGCCATAAGGTGAATGAGGGGAAAGTATCGGTTTCTTTGTTTTTTTACTGCACACATCTGTCGAACGACTCAAAAAGCTTAACCAAGACACGAAAAAGTTTAAAATGAGGCCACTCTTTGACAGATTAAAAAACAACCAAACATGCTTTCAGAAAAACGGTTTAAAAAGACAATAGAATCACAGTACAGAGAATAGTCAAGACAAAAACAACGAGAAAGCAGTTTAAAAATTAAGAAAATTTTAGTCCTAAACTTTTAAAGAGCAACGAAACATTCCAACTTAAGATATAAATGTAGCTGCTGAGAGACAGCGTGGTTGTGCTGTTTGGTTGTTTTTTTGCCTACACAGCTGTGGTATCTCTTTATCGTTTCACCTTAAATGTCATAAAATATTTAATGCTTCAACTTAAAGGACGCCTCTTCCCTAATTAGATGGCTCAAGATGGCTCAAAGGTCATTCGCTGTTGGGGTTTTTCTTCATTTGACTGAGTGCTGCTGCTTTCTTTAAGAAATCTTGTGGTGTCCTGTAGCTCAGTGGTTAGAGAACTCACCTTGCAAGAGAGTGGACCTGGGTTCGATTCCCGGCCGGGCGAAATCAAACCCAGGTCCTCTCACTTGCAAGACGAGTGCTCTAACCACTGAGCTACAGGACTCCACAACCAACAACAACAACAAAATGACATGTGTAAAGCGCCTTTCACGTCGGGAGGACGTCCCAAGGTGCTGGACAGACAGAGTTACGGATCCGAGCTGAGGGTCAGGGTGGGTGAGGGGGGAGGGTATGGGGGGGAAGCAGGGAGATCAAAAGCACGGTCGAAGAGGAGGGTCTTGAGGTGGGTCTTGAAGATGGCGAGGGAGGGGGCGAGGCGGAGGGACTGCGGGATGGAGTTCCAGAGGGTTCGGGCAGAGTGCCGGAAGGCCCGCCTGCCGATAGTGATTCAAGTCTTTGACAGATTACAAAAAGGTCTGCAAAGTGTTGAGAGATGTAGATGTTTAGATAATAGAAAGTGATTTGACCTGAACCATGAGTGTAGGGCTAGATTAGAGGCCATGGGTGGGCTGAAATTCCACTTGGCGTTGAGCAGAGCAACTTTGGTCAAGCGATTATAATGGGGAAATTCTCTAGCAATCAACATCGTCAATGTTTCTCTCCGTAACTCCAACAGGAATTCCACTAGAAAGTACAAATGTGACTATCAGGTGAGGACAGAGTGAAGCTTGGCCTAACTTGCCCTCCTCACACTCCTGTCAAATAGCATCCTGTTTGTGAAGCACTTTGAGTCGTCTCGAAGCCGTGATAAGGCTTTATATCAAATGCAACGATTATTATTATCTCTAGCACTTTGCATTCTATCTTGGTTCTTACTAGGGTTATTTGAATCTATTTCAATTTTCATCAAGCACAATCTATAAATAAACCTCATTGATATATGTTTTAGAAGATACAACAAAGTGTTTTGTTTACTACAGCAAGTGGCAAGAAGAACCTTTCTGGGAGCAGATTTACAGAAGAATACATAGCATTACTCCAAGTGATCTACAAAGCCCAAGGGACCTGCAAAGCCCAAGTAAGCTCCATTCCATGAGTTCAGTTCATTCTCCCCCTGAACAGGACTACGGCACTAGCTGGTGTGGTACAGATACCAATTGAGGTTTAAACTTAGACCATGATTTATGGCTAGTTAGCTGAATTCAGTCAGCAGAAGAGTACAGGTTCTACAAACGGACCCAGTACCCCACATTATGGAAGGGTAACAAAAATCACTTAGAGGAGATCATGTAATGAGCTACTTTCTCAGTTTTTCACTGACACCTGTAGTGGACTGAGCAACCATCTTTCCAATAAGTGCAAGTAACAAAAACAATAACAAATTACATTTGTAGAGCACCTTTCACGTCGGAAAGATGTTTTCAGCCGCTAGACAGTCAGGGATCTGGACCCGAACTGGGCGTTGAGATTGGGAGGGGTGGAGGGCAAGGAGAAGGGTGACCGAATAGGAGGGTGACCGAAGGTATGGTCGAAGAGGAGAGTCTTGAGACATACCTTGAAGGGGGTAAGGGAGGGAGCTACGGACTATGGATAGAATTCCAATAGGTGGGGGCGGAGAGGCTGAAGTCCTGACCACCGATGGTGGGGCAGGCCGGGGGGGACATAGAGCAAGCCGGAGCCTGCTGAGTGAAGGGAGCGGATGGGTCGATATGGGGTTAGCAGGTCACAGAGGTAGGAAGGAGCAAGATCTGGGAGGTAACATTTCATGCCAATTTTTTTATCCACAGGTTTGATCTGTGGAATGAATTCATTTCAATCATGTTAATTATCAGTGAGAATTTGCACCCCAGGCCCCCGCCCCACTCAAAAACACTGCAGGAATCATTGCACAAACAGTGGAAAACACCTTCTGAAACATATTAGACAACTTTGGCTAAAAGCTGAAGTGCAGTGGTCAGTTGGTAGCAGAGTTCACTGTAGTTTCAGGAGGGTGTTTGATGATGTTGTAAAATGAAGACTGACATTGTTTCATGCTGACTGTAAAGCCCTCAGGTTTTCAATTTACAGAGCAGTTCCATTTAATACTGTAGCTCCTTTGAAATGCAGTTGTGCAACATTCTGTATGACAAAGTTATAGTAAATCAGTTTGATGAATTTATTAAATAAGATTTCAAATTGCAAAAGTACATTCAGTATTTATAGTAATAATCCTTGCATTTGATTAGCGCTTTACCACATTTTTGAGAAGTCTCAAAGCGCGTCACAGATCTACTGTAAAGTGAATTGACTGTATATTTTGTGGGCAAAATGTGGCAGCCAATTGTACACAGCGACGTCCCACAAACAGTCATGGATTGAGTGACCAAATTATTATTTTTTTGAAGGGATTATTACCCCCAGAAAAGCGATCTGCTAATCACTAAGAACTGGGTTCCTACTTACTGCTGGGTAAACAGAGGCGTGTGGAGTAAGGAAACTTGCCCAATGCCCGAGCAAGGCAACTGCTCTAGTTTTGGATTGCAGTTGTGCAGCATTCTATATGACAAAGTGATAGGAAATCAGCTTGGTAGATTTATTAAATAAGGTTTTAAGTTGGAAAAGGACATTCGGTATTTGAGAGTGTTATATCTGGATGTAATCTGAACTCCTGAGAAAACATTGTGCACCATATCTAACCTTTGCAAAACAAACGTTCATTTTATTTTTAAAGGGGCAAAATCACCATATGACTCCATGACAATTTGATCTAGAAGTGCGGTTATGTTGCAAAAGTCTGGTTGTTTCATGTCATAGAAATGAAGGACAGCAATATCAAGCCAATATCATTAGAGAAACTTTCAATATTACATGATTTTGACGTCCTGCCTCGATCAAGTGTGCAGATGTGGCACATAAGTTTTATATTCTGGACACATTAAATGAAAGCAACTGCCAAGTGAGGACAGCAACAATAATTTGGAGATTGGGTGAAGAAGAGGTGATTCCCCTTGTACCATTCCGTGCACAACCTATCTAATGTAGAAGTGTCATGAGGTGGGAGAGTGAACATCCAGAGAAACTGGCTCCCAGCAGGATACCTCCCCATACACCACTTTACAATACTAAACCAGTTCTGAACAGAACCCGACCCAAGTATTCCTGGCTCCGCCCCTGAATGTCAGCGGTTTTGTGACTGTTTCAATTCATTCTGATTTTCAGATGTTTCTGAGTAAAATGTTTCACCCACATCCTTCTCAGCCACCCACTCGCTAGCTTTGGTCTATCTCATACATTTACAAAAATGTGAGGGATTTTTTTTGTAAAAGGAGGGCGATATCAATCGAAAAAACACTATGAAATGCAAGTGTAGTGTGTCAAGAAATGTTAAGATTTAGGTCATAATTGATAAATTTCTAGAAACTAAACTGTTTCTCAATACTTATCATTAACACATATTATGAAAGTGAAAATCCAGTGTTTGGATACAATTCGTAAATATCAAATTATAACAACAATAATCCTTGATTTGATATAGCGCCTTAACACATCATTGAGATGTCTCAAAGTGCTTCACAAAATATACTGTAAAGTGAATTGACGGTGTATACTGTGGACGAAACAAGGAAACCAATTGCACACAGCAGCGTCCCACAAACAGTCATGGATTATCACACAAATTCTGGAATATAAAAGGAGGTATTTCTCCTGTTATATAGAGTGCTGGTCAGAGAACCATATTCAATTTCACGGCACCCAATCTTAGGAAGGATATATTAGGCTTGAAGGGCATCCAGTAATGGATCACCATTTTATTTCCTAGGCTGAATGGTTTCAGCTCACGATGATTCATGCCAGGAACTGGAGCTGGCCCATGTAGGGAACTCCACTCTGACCTGATCTTCAGCAGAGTTCAACCGTCAGCATGGCTCACATCTTGTTATCTACCTGCAGGATTCCACAGTTACTAATCGTGTTGCCAATTCAGAGAAGTAAATAGATATTTGGGGAGGACAAATATGAGAGGCTATTGGGAAGAGCAGAGGAGTGGGATTAATTTGGACAGCTCTTTCAAAGAGCCGGCATGAGCACCATGGAGCAAATGGTCTTCTGTCCTGTATAATTCTATGATTCTAACTGTCCCTATTAACTATCCGAGTGAGATCACCAGGTTAGGCGGTAACTCATAGGCACTAGATCAGGATCTGAAAGCAGCTGTCCCTTTTGCTCATTGCAATAACTCATCCCTGTTGCCAACAACCACTATGTGCGGTAACCCTTATTCTCAGAATAGATCTGTAACTCACAGGTGTTAATATGGCATTGCAGTAGCAACATCATAACAGTGAAATATATTCTGTTTTCACTTATTACCTGGACAATTGGCTCAAATACAATCCAAATTTGCTGAGATACGCTGCTCTGGACCAGAGCCATAGAACTTTCCAGAAGAAGGCCATTTGGCCCCTTGTGTCTGTACTGGCTTTTGAAACACCAATCCTTTCGGTGCTGCCTACCTACCTTTCCCCAAAGCTATTTAGTAAACTCAGTTAGTAAGCCGTATGTAGTGTATATGAGGAGTTATCCATTTGGGAGCAACTTTCTTGGGATGTGCCACTGGGATTGGGACCAGTATTGCTTATTATTTCTATAAATGATTTAGAAACTGGCATCAGAATAGATTTGCAAATGATATATTGGTAAATGATGAAAATTATTGTGCACAAATTTACAAGCTTTCAGAAAAGCTGGGTTGTGAACAATAAGATGGCAAAAGCAGTTTGATAAGGAAAAATGTGAAGGTATAAGATTCGGTAGAAGAAAGGGTAAGCATAGGAACAAAAGTAGGCCATTCAGCCCATCAAGCCTGTCCCACGTAACTAAACTAACCCCATGTCATCCTTTCCAAGATTCAGTGCAATTAAAAACACCAAGCAACCACGCCTTGTCTTAAAATTCTCATCTTAAAATTAAACTTTCACAGTTTCATGTGAAACTGCTCATTTTCACAACAGTGATTAACATGTGATATTAAGGCCACTCCTCGTGCACCGTGTTTACAGTGATCTGCAGGTGGTTTACTACTTCAAAGTGTTTCGTTATGATTACGTTTCTAGAACAAGCAATGCGTTTTTTGGAAGAAGACTGAACTGGGGCAACCACAACTGATCATATGAATGACAAATATTTTTGTCAACCAACCAGAAGCTTTTTAAAAAAATACTCAAACCATCTTGTGCTTTTCCACCTACTCAATTTCACTCCTGTTGGCTCAATGTATTCTGCTCTAAATTCCAACCAATTAAACACATCATAGTTCAAATACATAGTTTCCACAGCTTACAATGAAGTTGAAGTTTGGTTATCAAACATGCATGGGATGTACTTTTCTCCCACGTTCAGCCAAAGGGGAAGAATTCTGACGTGTGTCACTGTTTCAAATCTGTAGTGGCATTTATTGCTGCAGTGGGTCAAATACCAATACTGCTCTGATACTACTTAAATGCTCTGCTTTGGTCTCAATGTCCTATGATTTGAGACGCATTATAAGACAATTTGCTGTAGCAGACATGATAACTACTCAAAAAAACAAACACAAAATCCTCCTGAGATTTGATATTGGTACAATTGGACTGTTAGGAGAAAGCATAAGATATTACTCAGAATGTACCCCCAGGACATTATATAATGGGGGAAGGGTAAGAGTCCATAATAATTCAGACCTTGCACAGCCTATAGAATACACTGAATAGTCTTCTTCACTGCCTAACGCACTTACAGATTCCCATGAACACTCACATTGCAGAGATATACACATAGACATGTAAAAAAAAATTGATCACTTCAATCCATGACTGTTTGTGGGACACTCCTGTGCGCAATTGGCTGCCGCATTTCACCCACAAATATAGTCAATTCACTTTACAGTATATTCTGTGAAGCGCTTTGAGATGTCTAGAAGACGTTAAAAGCACTATATCAAATGCAAGGATTATTATTATTTTATTTATTATGTATCATAGAATCAAAGAATCCTACAGCACGGAAGGAAGCCATTCGGCCCATTGTGCCTGTGCCGATTCTTTGAAAGAGCTACCAAATAGTCCCACTCCTTCCCTCTTACCCCATAACCCTGCAATTTTTTTCTTTTTTAGTACCTATTCAATTCCCTCTTTTTTTAGTACCTATCCAATGTATACTCTTATAGACACCAGAGACACATGCACAAAACTTTAACGCATTGCCCTGGCATTAAATTTACAGCAAATCCCAGCATTTTAAACCATTTGAAATGTAATAGTCTGAGTAAACCTTCACTGTGATTTATGTCCTTGTAAATATGCACAAGTTTCACACTTCAGAGGCATTCATTAAAATGATTGTAACACTGCTGCCTCTCACCAGCAGTAATATTGCAGCAGTATAGTATAAATGTATTTTTAAGTTTTGGTCTGGTAAATCATGCATTGGCAAAGATTTGTGACAGAGTGGCAGCAAACTTTCTTTCTAAACAAGCACAATCCTTTTTTGCTCTAGTGTTTCTCACCTCTACTTCCAATTGTAGACTGCAAACCTCAAAGACTATAAGTTTTGCGAAAGGTTGGTGCAAAAGTTAACACATCACAGGCAGCGTGTACCCTATGTGATTACTGACAATTTCAAGGCTCCTTTCACAACCTACTGTGGATTCCTGTAGCTTAGTGGTTAGAGCACTCGCCTTGCAAATGAGCGGACCTGGGTTTGATTCCCAGGCAGGGTGAAACTTTGGGCAAGTTTCCTTACTCCACACACCTCAGTAGGAACACAGTTGTTAGTCAATTGGCCGATAGCTTTTCCCATTAAAAAAAATAATAATTTGGTCACTCAATCCATGACTGTTTATGGGACACTGCTGTGTACAATTAGCTACCGCGTTTCCCCACAAAATATAGCCAACTCACTTTACGATATATTCTGTGAAGCGCTTTAAGACGTCTTTAAGACATGATAAGGCACTATATCAAATTCAAGAATTATTATTATATTCACAGGTCCCATACAACGCATGCACTCATACAAGTCTCCTCCACAGTGTGGGAATACATTGCACCAGTGAGTGTGTGGCCAGCCTCCCATGTTTCTAAATGGCACAAGTATAATAGCTCCTGTCACCAATGCTTCCATATTCTGTCCTTACTGTCACCAAATCTTCTTCTGTTTTTAATTTGTCCTAGATCACAGCTGGCAGGTTGGACCATTACAAGTGATAATTCAAAGTAATAAATTATCTTTTCTCACTGCAGCCAACTGTTACATCGTCAGGCACTGAAATCATTTGCGCCTGTGGAATAAATTGAAAACATTACACCTGAACTGAGATGTCCCTTATTTTAATGAAGCCTGAAGGGACCCGCTGTTACACTGCTCCTCTCCAGCTGTTTGTGTCCCTCGCTGTAGCTGCACACAGGCACATAACAGTTCTAATATCTTACAAATATATAATATAATAACAGAATATAATAATCCTTGCATTTGATATAGCTCCTTATCATGTCTTCGAGACGTCTCAAAGCATTTCACAGAATATACTGCAAAGTGAATTGACTAACAACCGGGTTCCTACTTACTGCTAGGTAAACAGAGACATGTGAAGTGACTCTGCCTTGCTTAATGTTTCACCCTGCCTGAGAATCAAATCCAGATCCTCTCGCTTACGCGGCAAGTGTTCTATCCAATTCGCTATAGGACTCCACTCCTTCAAGGATACCAAAGCAACTTTTTCCCTTTCCCACATCAGCTATCTTTAAATCTGAATGAGATTGACAATGTATTACCCACTTGTGGGTGGTTTTATGTTGTGGACCCAGAAGGAGCTGGACTGGGACTCGCCAATTTAATGTCAAGTAAGATATATTACTGGCAGCAGAGAATGGAGAAAGGCCCAGGTAGCAGATTTTTGATGAATGAAAAGGTTGTGCTCTGCAAAACAAAATGTGATCATCTCCAGAAAAAAATCCAAATTATAAAGCGTTATTTTCAGTCCTGCTCGTGAAACGTACAACACTAAACAATTCAGACCAAAAAGTGAGAAAGCGACATTCCAGAAAATCGCACATTCTTCAATATAAAAATAAACGACCATTACTGTGAGATTCATACATTATACATTCCAGTCCATTAAGTCTCATCTTTATGAATGCACTCCATTTGACATTCATGATCTGACACTTTCCAGAATGTTTAAACCCTGCTTTGTGTTACTTCAAACGCAACCTTATTATTCATTTCCATATGTGTGTCGAAAGCATCATTCTTTTTCTTTTTAAAAAAAGGGGGATATTTCCCTACCAATTATTCATTTAAAGACTCTTATTGGAGAATGATGAGGTTTGCTTTTAGTGGTCCAGAACACACATGTAGGAGGACACTTCGGGTTTGCAAAGCAGATCTATTTACTGTTCATTACCCTGATGAGGCGCTGCGATAAAAACATGATACACCGCACCTACGTATACAGGAAATGTAAAAGGACGGATGGAAGCCGATATTTTCCAGTTTATTGTTTTTTTTAAAAAAGGATTCACAGCAAAAACAAATGATATATGACATTTTACTACTCAACCATACACAAAGGATTTCTCCCTCCACAAAAAAAATCTGCCCTATATGGTTTATCCCTTCCCTGATAAAACTTGATAAGGTGCTATATCAAATGCAAGGATTATTAGTATTATTATTATATATAACCTAATTTGAGATCAGTAAACCACCATGCAGAGCAATGATGGGTATAAAACTATACACAATCACCCCATGGCACATTCACCTACTATAAAAATCTCATGTTGAACTCACCCAAGGACTCTGCATGACTGTGTTTGCAAAGAGAGGGGTGAAATACTGACCACCAGTAGCAGTGAGGAGGACATTAATCAGTATGGAAGAGGAGTATCTGGACTCACAGTCTCACTGTGTTCTTAAACAAGTTGACTGGCAAACAGACACTGATTGTAAATCCTTTTTAAATACATCAAGCTTTGTATGTTTAAGAGTGACACACATCAAAACTATTTTTTAAATCCGAAATGACTGGCTGTCACACCTAATGAGTAATACTCATCGGTCTCTGGCTGAATTGAAAGATTCCTGAACCTCCTCCTCAGTTCCCAAAGAAACTCAGAAATCTCAAACCCTTTAAACCTAGTGTGAGCTGCTGAAAGGCCCGAACATGATGCCAAAGGACTGATCGCTGGATAGTAGCAACTATTGTACAGGATATCATGTGACAAAGATTTTCTCAGCACCATTTTGTGGCATATGAAGGACTATTCCAATTTCCTGCTCATGGATAATAATACTAATAATATTCCTTGCATTTGATATAGCACCTTATCACGTCTCTGTTTACCTAGCAGTAAGCAGGAGCCCGGTTGTTAGTCGAATGGTGGATCACTTTCTGGGGATAATGATCCCTTAAAAAAAAATTTAATTAATAATTTGGTCACTCAATCCACGACTGTTTGTGGGACGCTGCTGTGCGCAATTGGCTACCGTGTTTTGCCCACAAAATATACAGTCAATTCACTTTACAGTATATTCTGTCAAGTGCTTTGAGACAACTAGAAGACGTGATAACGAGCTTTATCAAATGCAAGGATTATTATTATTAAATGTGTTTGCACTTCTGTGGTCAATGTAGTTATTTTGAACATTGACACTACTGTATGCTACTTATGTAGTATATGTACCACTGTAGATTACACAAAGGCACCTTAGGCCAGCACAAGTGATATTTCAGGAAACAATATGTGCTGTAACTGCGAGAAACCCTTCTCCCCCACACTCTGTACAAACAGGTGTCAACACATAACCACAGTGGAGCACAGTAAACTTTCAGTGCATTTAAATACTCTAAGAAACATGAACTGCCTTGACAACTTTTTGTTGCAATTCTATTGATAAACTCCCAAACTTATACAAAACAGAACCAGCCAAACAAGGCGCCTCACATTTGGTGTCATTCAAAGATGTGAGGGTTCCTCTCACAGGATACATTTATAAAATTATCAGCAATAAAATACACTGGACATACCTTCAGTGAAAACTCCAGTCTTCTGAAAACAATCTTTCTTTGTAACTCAAGGGGGAGATTTTAAAGTTTAGAATCCTAGTTATTTAAGTAAGCCACAAAACAAATGAAAAATGGTAGTGTGACTGAATAGTTGAAAGCAGTTGTGGTTACTATAAAAAGTATAAAAACTGTTAAGATAGCACTCAAGCAGCCTACATAAACTGGTAAAATGGAAAGTGTATTTTTTTTCTTAGTCATCCTGTGAAACGGTCAGTTAACAGTTTAAGCTGGGGTAATCTCTGAACAAGGTTAATCTCCCATCATTATAATACTTTGGCGTGTGGTCAGTAATTCCAACTCCAGGTGTTGTAAAAAGTTTGTACCCACATGATTTTCTCTTGCGTTCTTTAAGGCAGGAACCTCTTGCAAACAACCTCTGTTTACCTAGGCAGTAAGTAGGAACCCGGTTGTTAGTCGAATTGGCGGATCAGGAGACACTGAATGGAGAGAACCAAGTTTATAGCTAAAGTTTTAGCATCTTAGTGGTTTCTATTCTAGTTAAGAAGCATTGTGGAGTCCTGTAGCTCAGTGGTTAGAGCACTCACTTTGCAAGTGAGAGACCTGAGTTCCATTCCAGGCAGAGGGCGAAACCTTGGGCAAGTTTCCTTACTCCACACAGAGCCTAATAATAATCCCTCCAAAACCAAAAACAATAATAAATTGGTCATTTTCAATCTACGACTGTTTGTGGGACATTGCTGTGCGCAATTGGCTGCCGCGTTCGCCCACAAATATACAGTCAATTCACTTTACAGTGTGTTCTGTGAAGCGCTATATCAAATGCAAGGATTATTATTATTATTATCACATTTCCGGGGGTAATAATCTCTTCAAAAAATAAATAATTTGGTCACTCAGTCCATGAATTTTTGTGGGACACTTGTGCGCAATTGGCTGCCGCGATTCGCCCACAAAATAATAATAATAATAATCCTCGCATTTGATATAGCGCTTTTCACGTCGGGAGGACATCCCAAAGCACTTCACAGAACACACTGTAAAGTGAATTGACTGTATATCTGTGGGCGAACGCGGCAGCCAATTGCACACAGCAATGTCCCACAAACAGTCGTAGATTGAAAATGACCAATTTATTATTGCTTTTGGTTTTGGAGGATTATTATTAGGCTCTGTGTGGAGTAAGGAAACTTGCCCAAGGTTTCGCCCTCTGCCTGGAATTGAACTCAGGTCTCTCACTTGCAAAGCGAGTGCTCTAACCACTGAGCTACAGGACTCCATACACAGTCCAGTATATTCTGTGAACCAATTTGTGACGTCTCAAAGACGTGATGAGGCGCTATATCAAATGCTAAGATTATTATTATTATTATGGGAGTTCAGCCTAATGAGCTACCCAGCAAAGACACCCATGGTTGACACTGGATAAATACATACTGATCTTAGAACAATTCTGGTACAAGATTTCCAATTTACCAAATCAATTTCCGATTCACTCTTGTACACTCTGATCTGAAGTGTAATAATTAAATATAAAAACCTTCCAAGCATAAAATATTCTCTCTTAAATGACTTTGTAATGCTCAGTGTACTGAATAAATAATTAATCCAAATTCTATGGTTTCCCATGAAGGCAGCAGCATGTTTTAGAAGCGAAAGCATTTTGTGTGAGATGCCTGTTATTGTTGGGAATCGTCTGTTGGCTTTATTAAGACTAAGTTGCCACCGACGCGAGCTGCTTCCCCAAAATGCTCCCACCTCTATCCTCTACCCTCCACTATCCCCGATCGTTCTTCCTCTCCTACTGTGCTCCCTGACTCATATCCCTGCTCAACCGTCCCACAGTTACTCCAGGTGACACCTTCCCCGACAGAGGCCACACCAATCGGCAGATCTGGCTGGACCTCATCAAATCTTACCGCCCTGTCCTCGCCTCCGCTAAATCGTCCTTCTACTCCAAGACAATCTTGGAGGCCAAGGACAACCCTAGACCCATCTTCTTCATCACCAACCAGCTCCTCTGCCCACCCACTCACACCTCGACCATCCCCTCCTCCAACGCCAACTGCGAGGCGATGCCGAACTTCCTCAAAACCAAAGTTGAGGGAATCCGCTCAGCTGCCTCTGCCCTTCCGTCTACTACCCCTCCCATCTCCCCCTCACACCCCAGACCTACCCATCCTTCCCTCCACACCTCTGACACTGTCTCCCCCTCCCCTCTCACCACCACTATAACCTGCATGAGAAAGACGTTTTACAAATATTATTTTGTATTGTATTGAATGAATTTTTATTTTTTGTTTAAAGGGATTATCACACCGGAAAAAGCGATCCGCCCATCAACTAACAACTGGGCTTTCAACTTACTAAACAGAGGCGTGTGGAGTAAGGAAACTTGCCCAACATTTTGCCTTGCCCGGGAATCAAACCCAGGTCCCCTCGCTTGTGAGGCGAGTGCTGAAACCACTGAGCTACACAACTCCACTTTTAAAAGGTTTTTGAAAACAGATAAAAGTGGGTGAAAAATATAAAGATTTTGTGAGAGTGAGGACATAAAGGATGAAAGCTATTCCCAATTTGTGGCAAAGATTAACCAAAGAATAACTGCAAATTGCAACACTGGCACCAACCATCAGTTATTTCATTATTTTCAAGTGACTTCTTATGGTTAAACTTTAAAGTCTTTACAAGCTGCATAAACTTGCAAACTTAAAAACAAATTACCACTTTTAGAGGTCTTAAAAGCACACAGGACCTGTTTGCTACTGACCCAGAACTGGCCCTGCAATGTCAGGATGTGGACAAACCTAGTAACACCAAGATTAAAAAGGGATACAGTTTAGGTGTTTGCAAAAAAAAATGATCAGTGCATCATTGCAAGCAAAACCATTTTTGCAAAGCACGAGCACTGTTAAAGAGCTTACATTAGCGTCACTCTGAGATAACCAATCTGCAGCATTGTAGACTGGAAACTCAAGGGTTCTGTACGTCCCTCCTATCCTCCACTCCACTATTGGCAGCCAGGCTTTCTGCCAGTAATAATGATGATGATAATAATAATCCTTGCATTTGATATAGCGCCTTATCACATCTTCGAGAGTCTCAAAGCGCTTCACAGAATATACTGTAAATTGACTGTATATTTTTTGTAATGCCCCCAGTCTCTGGAATTCCCTGCCTCATTGCCTCCACCTTGCCCCTCCTTTTCCTGTCTTCGACTGTATCTTTGGTCACCTCTTCTTTTCAGCTTGGCATCAAACCACTCAATTGTTAGGCGCTACCAGTTGTTAGAATTTACACTCTTTGTTTAATGTTAGAATCATAATAGATGTTGCGAATGGGCTAACTTTTAAGTTAAGTGTTGGGGGACAACTGGACTGACAGTCATGGGATAGGACACATCTGTTTTTCTCTGTTTTTGAAAGAATAACAGACAGGGGCCGGGGGTCACCTCTTATCAGTAAATGACAACACGCCACAGAGGTACTGGTCCAAGGTACCAGTCGACACACGATCTCGACTGAGCAATAAGTCGCTAGATTCTGACAGGGCCAACCGACAGAAGGCAACCCTCAAGAATAGCAATTAATGAGCAAGTTGCTTAAACTAGAGGACCTCGGTACCATCCCGGGATACTGATAAGGAATAACCAATCACTTAAAAGGAATGTACTAATGATCCCACATCACAAAATAATGAGCACCAGGTACAGTCCTAAACTGATCAATCCTCTATCTTAGACAATTAAATCAGATAACAGGGGTCTTAAGGACAATATGTATGTGTGCTGAGCACGTACACCCAGCGTGATTTTGGCCAAGTGACCTAATGTCCGCACCATGATTGGATGGACACAGCTTAAGACACCGTGCCAGACCAAGATCAGCGCCCAGGACAGTACCTACCGTGGATGGAAGACTGAGAGCGAGAAGGCAGAAGTAGACGACCACGAGGAGGAATTACGCGGTAGTATTGTTCTGTTAGTAAATTGATTGATTGTGCTTACTTGCCCACGCCTATCGGGAACTTGGATGGATCCTGGAGTTTAATAAACACTACTCTGGTTGCAAACAGTGGTTGTGTTTGATTAGAACTCGAAAAGAAGATTTTATTTTCTAACACAGTCTGAAGAGTGCTTATAAATGCAAGTTGTTGTTACTACCTGATCCCCTGCTCTCCAACTTCCTAATCTCAACTGCTCTGCTGTAGAAAGGCACCAGAAACATCCTGGAGCTAACACTGAGCCCGAGTGGGGAACTCACTTCTAAGCAGCCAGCTCAACAACCTATTCTTTATAGGTACGGTACACAAGTGCTGACTCGCAACCTACCAGTGAATAAACTCCCGCCTATTATTGGCGCTAAAGAGCATATTTGTACAACCTTCCCAAACCTGCTTCCTTCTATTTGCTTTCTGCAATGTTTGAACCAGTCTGAATTGCCATGTATCACTGAATACGGAACCCTTGCCCCATGTTCAGGCCTAGATACCTTTCAGGAGATGTATCAGAGCCCCTCCAGTGACTCTCCTGGTATATTGCAGGTACGTGCTTGAACTGAATTCACTGACATGTGGGAGGAGATGGAGGGGGAAATCACAGTTAAACCTGCTGCCTATCATGTTGGTGTGCTATGTGCTTGTACACCAAGCCACCATGCAGCATTTCTTCACAGCTATGGAGATTTCAAACTGAAATGAATTATTGCTTTACAGGACCGTGACTGCCGGATGCTCCTTCAATCATTATTTGACACGTTTTTAATATTGTAAATTATTTAAAGCTATGAAAATAAAATAATTTAAGCAAGATTGAAAAAAAGAATTACCTCTACATTAATTAGAACTCCAGCCTCCAGGGCATTTAATTTTTTGTCAAATGAAAATGAACTCATTTTATACTTATGTTTCCACAATTGATTCAAATCGCTACTTAATTTAAATAAAGTTTCAAATTTTCACTATAAATTGAATTGATGTGTAACAAAATGACTACCTATGCAGCTCAAACCACAATTTATAAAAACAAAATGTAGTTAGACTCTGGTGGTAATATGTGTTCGGTAAAAAATGCATAACCTTTCATTAAATGCTTTTATGCTAATCACGAAAGGAAACAAATCGATGAGTTGTGGTCAAATTCTTTTACTTACGCAATAACAATGTTCATAAAATAATTGTCCCCATTTTTCATGTTGATGATAAATGAATATTCTGCCTACATTATAATATGACTAAACAGTAACAAAAAAACATTTATACTGGTCTTATGATTTAGAATCCACTGTGTAATAGGCATTGGCACCATCCAATATTTGTGCATGTGAAACAATAGGGTGAAAATTGCAATGTTTATCAGATTTGATGTGTTAATTATCAATGATAATTAACACATCAGATCTGTTGAGAAACATTACAATTTGCACCCGACTGTTTTTATATTAGGTGGCATAACAAAGAATATCTAGAGACGAGTCTTCAGAAGGAATACAACTCACAAACTTGACCCTCAGTTAGTTACAGAGCAGATGCCAGTTGCAAAAGAAAATCCCACAGCCTTCCCATCTGACTACCGCATATTCCAACTACCCTGCTTAATAATAATAATCCTTGCATTTTTTTTTCTGATCCTGTTGAAGGGATTATTTCCCCCGAAAAAATGATCCGCCAATCGAATAACAAGGGTTCCTATTTACTTCTAGATAAACAGAGGCGTATGGAGTAAGGAAACTTGCCTAACATTTTGCCCTTCCCGGAATCGAACCCAGGTCCGCTAGCTTGCGAGGCAAGTGCTACAGGACTCCACTGAAGCAAACCCCTGATTGTCCAATGCCTTGGGTTATCCTCCTCAAATCAAAGGCACTAACTATATCAATGCAATTTTTGTTTATTTGATTGAAACGGCGAGAGAACTTAAGATGGTGGGAAAACAAACCTTTTTTTCAAAAAAGTTCGCAGCTTCCTTGCAGATTATTGCTGACAAAACTTCTAAACATAACAGCAACTATAGCACTTTTTTTTTTATCTCTTACTGTTGAGAAATTGCTGAGTGCATAAGTCAATTAGACCAGTTATCAATCCTTCTATAAATGATTTTCAGACTTAACTAATTACACAGTCCACAATTGTCTGGTTATTAATAAAGTGATCAGAATTTGAGTAAAACAATTCATTGGAACTAAAATGAGCTGGCAGCAAGATTGAGTGCTGGTCACAGAGAGATAAAGCAAACTAGTTCAACGCACATTATAAAAAGGTGACAAATATCTTTCAACGGAGTCAGGTCATTTTTTCTTTTTCAATTCCTATAAAACCAGCAATTATTGTAATAACTGCAAATGCAGTATAATTGGAAAATATTGTCAATGAGTGAAAAAGTCTTAATATATTACATGATATTACTTGAAAACAATGAGAATGTGTTTGTGAGTGTGTGTATAAGTGAGAAAGAAAGAGAAAGACATAAACACACAAAGACGCAGAGAGCAAGTAAGCAAGATACATTGAAAATATATTTAAGAATAATGTGGATGACATTTAAGCACCTTCTACCAGTTGGATAAGAAACCAGTTTAAAAATATTTTGTCACAAGAAAATAATAGCACAAAACATTTAAATAATAAACTTCTAGGACCTGTGTTTGGCAGATATATACATATATATATAAAGATGTTACATAACTAAAGCTTTAGATGTGGTAAACAAAAAAGAAGACTTTTAAAACCTAATAATGTTAACAATAGTTCAGGGGAAAGCACCAGGTTCTATTCATCAGGTGCAGTTCTGATAAACACAGTATTTCTTACAGTGTGGGAGTTACGATGATTTACAACGAAAATCGTTTCCAAGAAGCTAAAACCCACACAAATTTTATTAAAAAAAATCTTTCCTTGCTCTCGCTGGTGCCAAGATCTGTGCAGTTCTTGCAACGTGATATTTTAATAAAATAACAATTTAACAGTAAATGAGAAGGAATAATACGCAAAGTGTTTTTTTTCATCCTGAAACATCTCTTCAAGATGATGAATAATGGAACTTTTTTCATGTCTGCATTAACTGACGATTAAGCGCACAAGGGTCAGATACAATTTAGATCAGATACAGAACGTGACCGATCATTATCCTGCGCTGTATATATTATTACTGGACATACATTGATTAAATGAACTTGAATAAGTTTGTTTTAATGTAAAAACATAATATCAAAAATAATGTATTTAAAAATAAGTCATTTAAAAAATTGAAAATATTGAAAGTAATGTAATCAACAGTAAATGTAATAAAACATCTATTAACTGTGAATTAATGCAATAATGAAAATGAGTCACTTTTATCCCAGATATGCCACACCACTGCTCCAAAACTACATATTATACAGAGTTTCCCCCATTTTCTTATTTTTAAAGAATACTTTTTAAAGAATCCCCCAACCCACCATTGGCGAGAGAGCCTTCAGCCACTCTGCCCCCAACCTCTGGAATTTCAATCACTCCGCCTCGCCCCCTCCTTCAAAACCCTCCTCTTTGACCATGCCATCGGCCACCCCCCTTCTCCTACCCTCCCTTCTCCCCGCGACCCCAGCTTGGGTCCGAAATGCTGTACACTGCACGACGTGCCTCGGGACGTCCTCCCAATGTGAAAGATGCTATACAAATGTAATCTTGTTGTTGTTGTTAATAACTGCACCTTTTAGCTGCGTTTAAAAAAAGGGAAATATTTTAATGGTTTGATTTATGGCTATTCCTCATTAGTGTTATCACATCACACAAGACTGGATGCAGAGATGTACAATTTAATTAAAGGAAGCTCATTACGACCAACTCAAATTTGTAGGATAATTTTAATTTTGAGGATGAAATTCCTTTTTATGCATGTTTTTCTTAAACTTGGTTGGTTGATTATTCCAAATAATGCACACTAATTGAGTAAGCCAGCGTTTCTGATATATATTCTTAATGTACATTTGGATCATTTTGTCTTATTTCTTAAGTTACGTTGAATCATAGAATCATAGAATGTTACAGCACAGAAGGAGGCCATTCGGCCCATCGAGTCTGTGCGACTCTTTGACAGAGCGTCACTTTCACTAACCCCACTCACCAGCTTTCTCCCCATAACCCTGCAAACCTGTCTTCTCCAGATACCTATCCAGTTCTCTCTTAAAAGCTGTTATCGAATCGGACTTCACTGCCTTTTCGGGCAGATCATTCCAAATCCCAACAACTCGCTGAGTGAAAAAATTTCTTCTAACCTCCCCTCTGCTTCTTTTGGTAGATATCTTAAGACTGTGACCACGAGTCACAGACACACCTACCAGCGGAAACAGCTTTTCCCTATCTCGCCTGTCGAAACCTTTCATGATCTTGAAGACCTCTATGCTCTAATGGTAACCTTCTCTGCTCTAATGGGAAAAGTCCTAACTTTTCCAGCCTGTCCTCATAGCTAAGGTTCCCCATTCCTGGTATCATTCTCGTGAATCTCCTCTGCACCCTTTCCAGTGCCTTAATATCCTTCCTGAGGTAAGGTGCCCAGAACTGGACGCAGTACTCCAGCTGAGGCCTAACCAGTGTTTTGTACAGATTAAGCATAACTTCCCTACTCTTATACTCTATGCCCTACTAATGAAGCTCAGTACACCAAATGCCCTACTGCCCTATCTACCTGCTCTGCCACCTTCAATGACTCGCTTACTTGAACGCCCAGATCTCTCTGTACGTTCACCCCCCTTAAGATTGAGCTCCAAGCCTATATCGCCTCCTATCATTTTTCCTACCTAAGTGTATCACCTCACACTTATCTACATTGAAATCCATCTGCCACATGTCAGCCCATTCCCCCATTCTGTGTATGTCTGCCTGCAGTCCGTCACAAGCTTCTTCACTATTTACTACCCTACCTAACTTGGTATCATCTGCAAACTTGGAAATAGTGCTCCCTATGCCCAAGTCCAGATCATTAATATATATTAGAAAGAGCAGTGGTCCCAATACCGATCCCTGGGGGACACCGCTGCACACCTCCTTCCATTGCGAGAAACACCCATTAACCACCACCCTCTGCATTCTGTCACTCAGTCAGTTCCTAATCCAAACGGCTACTGTCCCCTTAATACCGTGGGCCTCCAGTTTTTTTATTAACCTCTTATGCGGTACTGTGTCAAAAGCCTTTTTAAAATCCATGTAAATAATGTCCACCGCATTTCCCTCATCAACCCTCGCAGTCACCTCTTCAAAAAATTCTATTAGATTTGTTAGGCAAGATTTGCCTTTAACAAATCCATGTTGGCTGTCTCTAATTACCTCGTGTTCCTCTAAGTAGAGATTTATTTTGTCCCGGATTACGGTCTCCAGTAGCTTTCCTATTACCGAAGTTAGGCTGACTGGCCTGTAATTTCCGGGCTTGTCTTTCTGCCCCTTTTTGTAGAGTGGGGTAACATTAGCCACTCTCCAGTCTCTTGGCACCACTCCTGTGTCCAATGACGATTGAAATATAATGGCCAAAGCCTCCGCTATTTGAACCCGTATCTCCCACAGCAACCTTGGGTGAAACCCATCTGGTCCTGGTGACTTATCAATTTTGAGCCCAGTCAATCTTTTCAGAACTTCCTCTCTGTCTATAGTAATCTGATCTGTGTCCTCTGCCCTGTCATCCAATACTGCGGCATTTGGGGCATCCGTTTCCGTTGCAAAGACAGATGCAAAGTACTCGTTCAGTACATCAGCCACAGCCTCTGCCTCCACAACAAGATTGCCGTCATTGTCTTTGGTTGGCCCCACCCTACCTTTAACTAACCNTTTTTCCTTTATGTGCTTATAAAATATTTTAGGATTCCCCTTTATGTTACCCGCTAACCTCTTCTCATGCGATCTTTTAGTCTGTCTTATCGCTCTTTTAAGATCACTCCTGCATTCTCTATAATGCGCTTTGCTATCCTCAGTGTCTTGCATCTGCCAATTGTCGTACGCCATCTTCTTCTTTTCATCCTAGACAGAATATCCCTGGTCATCCAAGCTGGCTTGGTTCTCGCACATTTCCCTTTTGTGGGAATATATCTATTTAGACCCTGAGCTATCATATCTTTGAAGATTTCCCATTGCTCATGAGTCATTTTACCTGCCATTCTTACTTGCCAGTCCACCAACTCTAGGTCCCTCTTTAGCCCATCAAAATTAGCTCTTTTCCAGTCAAGCATTTTCACCCTTGACTGTACTTTGTCCTTGTTCATGAGTAATCTAAATCTAGTAATATTATGGTCACTGTTACCTAGATGCTCCCCTACCGAAACTTGTTCAACCTGACCTACTTCATTCCATAGGACAAGGTCCAGCAATGCTTCCTTCCTTGTAGGACTGGAGACATACTGCTCAAGAAAATTTTCCTGTACACAGTTGATGGATCTTTCTCCGGCCTTGCCCTTAACGCTGCGATTTTGCCAATCTATATTGGGATAATTGAAATCCCCCATTATGACAACTCTGTTCGCCCTACATCTGTTCATGATCTGGTTGCAGATCTGCTCTTCCATCTCCTTTCCGCTCTCTGGTGGTCTATAGTAAACCCCTATCAGTGTAACCACTCCTTTCCTATTTCTGACCTCTAACCAGATCGATTCTGTTGTCGGGCCCTCTAGAGTCTCGTCCCTTTCTACAGCTACAATTGTATCCTTAACTAATATTGCCACCATTCCACCCTTTCTTCCTTCTCTATCCTTCCTGAACACATTATACCCTGGAATATTTATCTCCCATTCCTGTCCTGGCTTGAGCCATGTCTCAGTTACTGCTACCACATCGTAACCCCCTACGGCCAGTTGAACCTGCAGCTCATCAACCTTATTCCCTAAGCGACGTGCATTTAGGTACATGCATTTGAGGAAATTGTCCACATGTACCTGCTCTATATTTCCCACTTGTCTTTTTCCTCTATTCCCTAATCTATTGTTTATCCTGGGATACCCATCCCCCCTCACCACTAGTTTAAATTAGCCCCCCAGCATTCGATAATCTCTTGGCCAGGAAGCTAACCCCTGCCTTGCTTAAGTGCCGCCCATCCGCAAGGTAATGATCCCACCTCCCCCAGTAGTGGCTCTCGCAGCTATCTCCTATTTATACTTTCTGGGTGCAACCCGTTTCTGATTTGCTCAGCAGTAATTTGGAATTAACACCTAATCAAGTGATTAATCAATAAGTTAAGTTAATCAATAAGTTACTTGTTATTGGCTAGGCCTAATTGGCTACAGCTGCTCCCTGTAAAGTTACCCCAATGGTATCAGCTATTTTAACTAACACAAGACTTAAAACAACTACAACAACTAGTACAAGACTTGAATAATAATAACAACAAATCGGGTTATGTACTCACGATAGCAGTTCTCACGACACTCACAGAAGCAATTCCCACTCTCACCAAATTCCCTCACACTCTGGCCTCGCCTCACTCCGGACGTAGCTCACTCTGGGCTCTCGACTTGAAGTAAGAGTCAGGGTTTGCTCTATCAGTAACAAAAAATAAACATTCCTCAACCAATTTCTTCAGTATTTTTTCACATATCAGTCACTCTGCATTTAAGATCATTCTAGTTGCTCTTTTACGTAGGCCAAGTTGAAAACAGTAAGGTAGATCTGATCTGACAATTTATTGCAAATCGTAATTGCCTGTAGACTTGAATTTGTATTGTTTGCACTATGCGCTACATGGAATCCTGTAGCTCTGTGGTTAGAGCAACTTGCCTCGCAAGCGAGAGACCTGGGTTCGAGTCCTGACAGGACGAAATGTTGGGCAAATTTCCTTACTGCACATGCCTCTGTTAACCAGCAGTAAGAACCCAGTTGTTAGTTGATTGGCAGATCGCTTTTTCGGGGGTAAAAGTTCCTTCCAAAGAAAAAAAAATTTGGTCTCTTCAATCCACAACTACTTGTGGGTCACTGCTGTGCGCAATTGGCTGCCGTGTTTCGGCCACAAAATAATAATAATCCTTGGATTTGATACAGCTCTTTTCACATCTTCAAGACGTCTCAAAGTGCTTCACAGCATTTCCTGTAAAGTGAATTGACTGTTTATTTGTGGGTGAAACTTGGCAGCCAATTGCGCACAGCAGTGTTACACAAACAGTCGTGGATTGAGTGACCAAATTACTATTGTTTTTTTTGTTTGAGGTACTATTATCAGGTGAGTGGAGTAAGGAAACTTGCCCAAGGTTTTACCCTACCGAGAATCTAACCCAGGTTTCTCGCTTGCGAGTACTCTAACCACTGAGCTACAGGACTCCAAAATAATCAGTCAATTCACTTTACACTATTTCTCTGAAGCGCTTTGAGACATCTCGTAGATATGGCATAAGGCGTTATATCAAATGCAAAGATTTTTATTATTATTATGCCTGATACCATTAAGGCCTGATGTGAAAAATCATTATTCAAGGTTTTCAGAATAAAATGCTTGAAGAACATACATTTTTATAGTTGGGAAAGGAAAACAAAGATGATGTCTTTCATCTGAAATCTGTACAGAAGTGACTAGGAGGGGGAGTAGCTAATGTATAATGGCAGACTTACTCAAACTAGGTTAGAAGGTAATAGGTTGATGGACTGATAATGCCTAGAGAAAAACAATATTTGAAAATGATGTTCAGATTCTTACTTCTAGACCCAACTTCTCTTCATGGCACATTTCTTTATCTTTATCTACTCTCCGCAGTACCACGATGCTTTGATCCTCTGAACTTTCTTTGCTTGTTCTTTCCACATTCCAAAAACACCATTCCAACCATTGCCATTCTGTTAAAATTAAACACTGTCTGTTACTCAACAACAAAATTACATTTATGAAGTGCCTTTCAAGTCAGAAGGATGTCCCAAGGGGTTGGACAGAGCTGGAGATTAGAATCTAAAGGGGTGATGGGTAGGCAGTTGGGAATGGACGATCAAACAGGAAGTTCTTGAGACTGGCCTTGAAGGGAGCGAAAACTAATTGTATTAGTAAGGGAAGGGGGCAAGTTGGAGGGATTCCGGGAAGGCATTCCAGAGGATGGGGCAGAAAAGCTGAAGGCCTGATGGGGGAGGCAGGGGACATGAAGCAGGCCAGTGCTTGCTGAGCAGAGGGAGCGGACAGGTTGGTATGGGATGGGGAAGCAGGCAAGGATAGAGGTGATCGGTTCACGGAGCTTGGTATGGGAGGGGACACGAACTGCAGAGTTCTGAATAATCTGCATCTTGTGAAGAGTTGGGATGTCCAGCAAGCAGGGAGTTAGCGTAGTCGAGCCTGAATGTGATGAATGCAGGAAAGAGGATCTCAGCGGCCTATTCAATTCAATTCTTTATCAGCACTTTAAAGCTTCCCTCTTTCCTCTCCTGCCACTCCCTTCACGAACCTCACCCACAGCACAGAAACTGCTTTGGTCAAAGTGACAAATGACATTCTGTCCATCTGCCTCCTCGTCCTCCTTGACCTCTCTGCTGCCTTCGATATCTTCCACCACTGTGTCCTCCTCCACCGCCTCTCCTCTCACCTCAACCTTCATGATTCTGTTCTTGAATGGTTCAGATCCTACCTCTCACAACATCTCCACTTCATCTCCACAAACACTTTCTCCACTAGCCCCAGTACCATCTCGTGCGGCGTTCCTCAGGGCTCGGTCCTTGGTCCCCTCCTCTTCAATATCTATATGCTCCCTCTTGGTGACATCATCCGCAAACATGGGGTCAACTTCCACATGTATGTAGATGACACCCAACTCTACCTCTCTGCCTTCAGCCTTGACTCCAGGACCCACTGCTGTCCTGACAGAATGTCTGTCAGACATCAAGCCCTGGATGAAAGCTAACTTTCTTCAGTTGAACGTCAACAAGATTGGCTCCCGTCAGCGCCTCCACATCTCAGGCGCTGACAGCATCACCATCCATGGTTGCACACCCACCTTACTAAGCCAGCCCAGAACCTTGCCATCCTGGTTGACCCTCAACTATCCTTTCTAGCCCACATCCATACCATGACCTGCTCTGCCTTTCCTTACCTCCGCAACATTGCTGGGCTCCACCACTGTCTCGCACAACAGGCTGTCGAATTTATAGCATCCAGGCTTGACTATGCAAACTCCCTGCTTGTCGGCCTCCCCAACTCCTCCCTCCATAGGCTGCAGATCATCCAGAACTCTGCAGCCCGTGCCCTCTCCCGCAACAGGCTCCGTGACCCTATCACCCCCATCCTCGCCCGAATCCACTGGCTTCCCATCACACAGAGGATACAGTTCAAGATCCTGGTCCTCACCTTCAAAGCCCTCCATGGCCCTGCTCCCCCCTACCACTGCGATCTCCTAACCTCCTACCAACTTGCCCACTGCCTCCGGTCAGTGGGCTCCAGCCTGCTTCATGGCGGCCGAGCATTCAGTCACTCTGCCCCACCCTCTGGAACTTCATTGCGCAGTCACTCCGCCTTGCCCCCTCCCTTGCCTCCTTCAAAACCCACCTCAAGACCGTCCTCTTTGATCATACCTTCGATCACCTTCCTTGCCCCCCTGCCCTCCACCCTCCCCGATTCTGACCCTGAGCTCGGGTCCGAAACACTGACTGTCCAGCGCCTTGGGACGTCCTCCCGACATGAAAGGCGCTATACAAATGTAACTTTGTTGTTGTGATGGTGGTGGTGGTGTTAGTCACCTTTCTTCCTTCCAAAACCTACAAGCTTTTAAAATCCAAGCTAATTTTTACTTAATTTAGGTTACCTTTTGAAATTGGTGGTGTACCTCACTCTGGTTTTTGACGATACTCCTAGGTTTCACAATACAAATCTCTTGGGCCAATAAAATGTGCACTAAAAATCCTCTGTAATAATAATCCTTGCATTTGATATAGCACCTTATCATGTCTTTGAGACGTCTCACAACGCTTCACAGAATATACTCGAAGTGTAGTGACTGTATATTTTGTGCGGAGGCAATTGCGCACAGCAGTATCCCACAAACAGTCGTGGATTGAGTTGATCAATTTTTTTTGCAGGGATTATTACTCCCGTAAAAACGATCTACCAATCGGCTAACAACCAGGTTCGTATTGACTGCTAGGTCAACAGAGGCGTGTGGAGTAAGAAAACTTGCCCAACGTTTCAAACTCAGGTCTCTTGCTTGCAAGGCGAGTGCTCTAACCACTGAGCTACAGGACTCCACAATTGTGATTTTCCAGTGGTAAACAGGATCTAAATCACATCACTGACATGACTCCTATTTGCCACTGTAAGTGTGGTATAAGTAATTATTATCTAAGATAATCAATCGATTTGGGGGCAGATTTTTAAAAAAGATCCTATGCTTCTTAGTTTTTTTTCACCATGCAGGGAAATTCAGTGCTTTAGGCTACTTTCACAGAACAAATCCTGCACCATTTGATTCACAGAACTTGAGCAGAGAGCCCAAGAACATGAGGAGGCAAAGGAGTGAGAATTCTGTTTGGGAATTAGGTGAGAGTGGGAATTCGGTGCCGAGGGGGAATTTGGTGCAGGTGAGAACTTGTAAAGGAGAAACAAACCCTCCAAGAGCCTGCACAAAAGGTCAGATTCCTGTGGCAGTAGGTGTTGAGCAGGCGTTTAGTGTATAAGGAGTGTGAGCAAGGGAATAAAAGGTGTGAAATTACTTGTTCTTACCTATTTACCCCGAAATTGTTGAGATGTCTGAAAACCTGGCAGGGCAGCTGAGACCCATTCCATGTACACTGTGCACCACGTGGGAACTCCAGGATGGTTCATGTGTTCTGGACAAACACCTGTGTAGGAACTACTTGAGCTTGAAGTCAGGGTCGCTGAGCTTGAGGAGAGGCTACAGTCACTACATAGGATACGGGAGGCTGAAGAATTTATGGATCGAACTTTTCAGGAGGTGGTGCCCCACAGCCACAGGGAGTTCAGGGGGTGGTCACCCCACAGCCACAGGGAGTTCAGGGGGTGGTCATCCCACAGTCACAGAGAGTTCAGGAGGTGGTCACCCCAGTTACACAGAGGGCTCATAAAAAGGCTGAGTGGGTGACCATCCGACGTAGAGCAAAAAAACAGGCAGTACAGAAATCCTCTAAGAGTGTGGCACTCACAAACCGGTTCTCGGTACTGGATACCGGTGAGGACACCTCTGGCGAGAAGAGTCAAAAGGTAATGGATGTTCAGGGGGATAAGGGGAAAAATGCCAATGCTGTTGTTATCGGGGATACAACAGGTAAAGGGATAGACAGGCGTTTCTGCCATAAAAGACGGGACTCGCGCCTAGTATGCTGCCTCCCTGGGGCCAGGGTGCATGACGTCACGGAATGGGTGAAAAACATACTACAGGGGGAAAGGGGAAAATCCGGAAGCTGTGGTCCATGTCAGGATCCATGATGTAGGTGATAAAAGGGCTGAGACCCTACAGGGAGAATATCAGAAGCTTGGGAAGAAGCTGAAGAGCAGGACCTCAATGGTGGTGATCTCGGGATTACTCCTAATACCTTATGCAAGTGAATATCAAACCGGGAGGATCAAACACATGAATGCCTGGCTGAGAAATGGTGCAGGAAGGAGGACTTTAGGTTTCTAAACCACTGGAACCACTTCTGGGGCAGATGGGATCTGTACACGAGGAATGGGTTAAAAAATAAAAAAAAATTTTTGACTGCATTCCTCCTTTTCTCGGCCCTGTTTCTCCTGTTGCCCATTTGTCTTAGTACCTTTTACATCAGGCGCGCGTGTCGAAGCACTTCACACAGGTGACTGGGAGGCCGGGTTGCAACAGGGGAGGTTTGAAGGAAGAAAGGTAAGAGTAAATGATAAGAGGGAGTGGGGGGGGGCTTGAAGGATGCAATTTCAGGACAGATAACAGGAAGTTTTTCTTTACTCAGAGAATAATCAATGACTCCGCAACATCGCCCGACTCCGCCACTACCTCACCCCTCAGGCCGCTGAAACTCTTGTTCATCAAGATCCTGGTCCTCACCTACAAAGCCCTCCATGGGCTCGCCCCACCCTACCTCTGCGACCTCCTAACCCTCTACCAACCCGCCCGCTCCCTCCGCTCAGCCGGGTCTGAAATGCTGTACACTGTCCAGCGCCTTGGAACATCCTCCCGACGTGTAAGGCGCTATACAAATGTAATCTTGTTGTTGTTGGAGCAGTTCATCGAGTGGTTGAGGCCTGGATACTGGACTCATTTAAAAAGCAGCTTGATGCTATGATGCAGGGATGGTAGGATTGGTGTTCACACCACTCATTCCTTGCTCCCTATCATACCCTTCTATTCCTCTCTTCTTCATGTGAAGGTCTAGTGTCCTCTTGAATGCCTTTATAATGTGTTCTGAAGGATGAGATTGGAAGAGGCAAAAAATCCTTGTTCATCGAAATCAATCTTGTGATCTTATGAACCAATGTGGAGAACAACAACGAAGTGACATTTGGAAAGCTCCTTTCACGTCGGGAGGATGTCCCAAGCCACTGGCACTTGTGAGAACTGCATCGCAAAAGAGTTTGACAAACGAGAGCGTGCTTTAACCTGGTATGTAGGTGGGAACAGTTAACAGTAGCCTGCAGCCCCACCTAGGGGCCAAAGGAGTTCCTACTGCTACCGTGGAATCCTGCAGCTCAGTGGTTAGAGCACTCGCCTCGCAGGTGAAAGGACCCGGGTTCGATTCCTGGGCCGGGCAAAACGTTGGGGCAAGTTTCCTTACTCCACACACCTCTGTTTACCAGCAGTAAGTAGGAACCAGGTTGATAGTTGATTGGCGGATCATTTTTTGAAGGGTATTAATCCCTTCAAAAAAATAATAATTTGGTCACTCAGTCCATGGCTGTTTGTGGGACACTGCTGTGCGTTATTGGCTGCTTCGCCCACAAAGTAAACTGTCAATTAATTTTACAGTATATTCTGTTTAGCACTTTGTCTTTAAGACATGATAAGGCTTTATATCAAATGTAAGGATTATTATTTCTCTGGAAACATACAAAATAGAAATAAATTAGTTGGATGAAGTTGTAATTTAAAATAGTTTTATGTTCATACTTTTTTCACATCTTTCTTTTTGGTTTCTTAACTTGTCTAAACGGTACTCTGTGGAATATATTAGATTACTAAGACAATAGCAGGGTTGTATTAAATATATGATGTAAATTTCCTGATATACACAATCAAAATTCGGCTTTTTAACTTTCAATGTAGGTACCAATTATTCTTTCTTTTCAAACCTAATTTTCCATGTTTTACTTTTTCTAGCTAAATGCAAATACTGACATGCTTCCACATAAAACAATTTTGTGATCAATAGAAATTATGAATCATGAGTTAAGAGTATGTATACTAGGGGTTTTGCCACTTAGTTATGTTCTGAAAGATACCCTTGCACAGTAACACCACCTTGTTCATTAATTTATCGACATTATCTGTGTGACCAACATTTAAATTATGAACAATTTATGTTGCTTGAAAAGTGTGAAATTGAAGCAGGTATTTCATGAACAACTTAAGTTGTGCATTCTGTTAATAGATTGTGAACATATCTTACAAACATTTAAATTAATTTCATAACTTAATTGTCACCAATTTCAAGGGGATTGATAGTAGAGGATATAGTGAGAGGCAGTGAAGCAACACATAATGGCATTGCAATAAATATTTAGAATCAATTGAGGTGTTTGAGGCAGATAGGAACAGTACTTGGTAGTGAGGTACACTACTTGGAAAGTGAGGCTATAAAAGGATATCGAGAAAAGGCAATGAGAAATGGGATTAGCAAAACAAAGAGCTTTTTGGAACTAATAAAAATTGTGAAGTAGGCTTGATGGATCAAATGGCGAACTCCTATTCCTATGTTCCTATCATCTAAATATTTAAAACTAATGGTAAAATCCAATAGAAATAATGAACTCCAAGACGCGTCTTCTCTAGACGGTAATATACTGTTCATAGTGCTAATACAATACAAAATTACATTTTGTTTAGCTCTTTCGAGCTATACATTTGTATAGCCCTATAGTGCCTTCAGCTCCCCTCTTGACTCTCTACCCCCTCCTTGCTCCCTCCCCTCACCCTGACCATTTCCCCACTGCTCGGGTCCTGACCCAACTGTCCAGCGCCTTGGGACATCCTCCCGACGTGAAAGGCGCTCTATAAATTAAATCTTGTTGTTGTTGTTTCACGTCGGGAGTATGTCCCAAGGCACTGGACAATCAGACCCCAGCAGGGGGAGGGGGTTGGGATAAGGGAGGAGGGTAGGAGTGGTCGAATGGACAGTCGAAGAGGAGAGTCTTGAGACATGTTTTGAAGGAGGCGAGGGAAGGAGCGAGCTGAAGGGATGTTCCAAAGAGTGGGGATTTATGATCTGCATAAGAATAGTCCTAAACAGTCCTCTGCTCCAGTGAATGGCTCATTATTTACCGAACACTGAAATTGTTATTACAGTACATTTCAAAAATGTTTTGCAACATACCAAAACAATACTTCATGTGGAAAAAACAATATTTGCTCACAACACCCAAATATTTTCTAAGGAATAAAATTTATTCTTAAAAATATTGTATAACAATAATAAGAATTTACATGGACTCCAAGAGGTGATAATAATAATCCTTGCATTTGATATAGCCCTTTTTCACGTCTTCTAGATGTCTCAAAGCACTTCACAGAATAGACTGTGAATTGATTGTATACTTGTGGGTGAAATGCGGCTGCCAATTGCGCCCAACAGCGTCCCACAAACAATCATGGATTGAAGTGACTGATTTTATTATTGTTTTTTTTTGAAGGATTATTATCAGGCATGTGGAGTAAGGAAACTTGCCCAAGGTTTTGCGCTGCCGGGAATTGAACTCAGGTCTTTCGCTTGCGAGGCGAGACTTCTCAAATTTCGTCATTGAGACACAAAGTTTGTATCAATCTCAAAAAAATTAGATTATCAGAACAAAGGTTTATAACAATAATTGTGACTCATTATGAAACCCTAAGAATGCCATATATGGGTGACGATCAGACAGGCGGGTAAGGGGACCCGAAAGAAAGGAGCAGAGGAACCTCAGGCTTTAACCTTGTCCGACAGGCATGAAATATTTGCAACCTGTGTGGACAAGGAAGTCTGTGAGGAAGATGGGCAAACTTACCCCAACACCTCTATACAGGAGGCCACACAAAGGGGAATAGTCAGAAGGAATATAGTGGTCATTGGGGATGAGACAGTCAGGAAGACTGACGCACTTTTCTGCAGCCATAGCAGGGAGACAAGAAGACTCTGTTGCCTTCCTGGGGCCAGGGTGAAGGACGTCACTTCTGGGCTGGAGAAAAAATTGAAGCAGGAGGGAGTGGATCCAATTGTTATGATTCACATAGGGACCAATGATGTAGGAAGGACCGGTAGGGACGAGTTGAGGAGCAAGTTCCAGGAATTGGGAGTTAAACTAAAGAGTAGAACATCAAAGGTGTTAATATCGGGATTATTACCTGAGCCGGGGGCAAATTGGTACAGGCAAAAGAAAATTAAAGAGCTGAATACCTGACTAAAAGAGTGATGCAGAGGGCAGGGGTTTCACTTTATGGGCCACTGGCACCAGTATTGGGGGAGACAAGAGCTATTCCAAAGGAATGGACTCCACCTAAACAGGGCTGGGACAAATGTCCTGGCAACACGAATAAATAGGGAGGTAGACAGGGTTTTAAACTACTAAAGGGGTGCGTAAAATCAATCACATGTAATCCGTTACAATTAAAATTAGGACCAATGAAAGTGGGAGAGCGGATTAACGAGGGAGATGAGCAAAGTGTGTCAAACGGGGAAAGGAAGCCCAGGGATAGGGTAATAATAATAATAATCCTTGCATTTGATATAGCGCTTTTTCACTGGTGAATAGGACTAATAGCCCAAAGTCAGAATTAAAGGTGCTATATCTGAATACGCAAAGTATTCGAAACAAGATAGATGAATTAACTGCACAAATAGAAACAAACGGGTATGATCCGGTAGCCATCACCGAGACATGGTTACAGGGAGATCAAGGGTGGGAGCTAAATATTCCAGGATACGTGGTGTAAAGAAAAGATAGGCAATGTGGTAAACGAGGAGGGGAGGGTGGCCCTGCTAATAAAGGATGGGATTAAAAACAGTAGAGAGGAAAAGCAGGAAGTAGAGTCAGTATGGGTAGAAGTAACAGCTTTCAAGAGAGAACTGGATAGGTATCTGGGGAAGACAGGTTTGCAGGGTTATGGGGAGAAAGCTGGTGATTGGGGTTAGTGAAAGTGACGCTCTGTCAAAGAGTCGCACAGACTCGATGGGCCGAATGGCCTCCTTCTGTGCCGTAACATTCTATGAATCTATGAAAAAAATCTATGAAAAGTACGTAACAACAAGGGGCAGAAAACTCTAGTGGGAGTAGTTTATAGACCCCTGAACAGCAGTCACAGTATCTCTCAAGGTATAAATCAGGAAATTAGCGGAGCATGTAGCAAAGGAAAAACATTAATTGTGGGTGATTTTAATCTGCACATAGATTGGGACAACCAAATTGGGAAAAGTATGATAGAGGAAGAGTTTATAGAATGTATTAGGGATAATTATCTGGATCAGTGTGCCGAGGAGCCAACCAGGGAACAGGCCATATTAGACCTTGTTTTGTGCAATGAAGCAGGGCTGATCAGCAAACTGGAAATTAAGGCTCCTCGAGGGAAAAGTGATCATAATATGATGGAATTAAGTTAGAGAGAGTAGTTAAGTCCGAAGCAAAGGTCTTAATTTTTTTAGTAGAGCCAATTTTGCTGGTATGAGAGAGGATTTAGCCAAAATAAACTGGGAAATTAGACTTAAGGATTTGACAGTAGACCAGCAATGGCAGACGTTTAAGGAGATAGTGCAAAATTCCCAGCGAGCACATATTCCTTTGAGGAATAAGAATGCCACGGGAAAGGTGGCCCAACCGTGGCTAACTAGAGCAGTTAGGGACAGTATAAAGTTAAAGGAAGAAGCCTATAAAACAGCTAAGATGAGTAGTAAACCCGAGGATTGGGAGAACTTTAGGGATCAACAAAGAGCCAAAAAATTGATTAAGAGGGAGAAAATGGAATATGAGGGCAAATTAGCGAAGAACATAAGGACAGACTGTAAGAGTTTTTTATAAATATATAAAGAGGAAGAGGCTGTCAAGAGTAAATTTGGGTCCGCTACAGGCAGAGACGGGGGAATTATAGTAGGGGACAAAGACATGGCAGAGTCATTAAACAAGTACTTTGCTACTGTCTTCACCTTAGAAGACACTGAAAACCTACCAAGAATAGAGGGGAACCAAGAAGACAATGTTAGCGAGCAACTTGGAGGAATTAATATTAGTAAAGAAATGGTTTTAGGTAAATTATCAGGTCTTAAAACTGATAAATCTCCTGGACCTGATGGCCTACATCCTAGGGTTTTAAAAGAGGTGGCTACTGAGATAGTGGATGGCTTGTCTTTGATCTTCCAAAATTCTCTGGATTCTGGAACGGTTCCCATTGATTGGAAGATTGCAAACGTGACACCACTATTTAAGAAGGGTGGGAGAGAAAAGATGGGGAACTATAGACCAGTTAGTCTGACTTCAGTGGTAGGGAAAATTCTTGAGTCCTTAATTAAGGATGTCGTTATGGGATTCCTGGAAGACCATAACAAGATTAGGCAGAGTCAACATGGCTTTACAAAAGGGAAGTCATGCTTAACTAATCTTTTAGAGTTTTTTGAAGATGTATCTGCAGGTTAGATAGGGGGGAACCAGTAGATGTAGTATATTTAGATTTTAAAAAGGCATTTGACAAAGTGCCACACAAAAGGCTATTGCACAAGGTTAAGGCCCACGGGATTAATGGGAACATATTAGCATGGATTGAAGAGTGGCTAACGGGTAGAAAACAGAGAGTAGGGATAAACGGGTCATTCTCGAATTGGCAGGATGTGACTAGTGGAGTGCCACAAGGATCAGTGCTTGGGCCTCAGCTATTTACAATTTACATCAATGATCTCGACGAGGACATTGAATGTAACGTATCTAAATTCGCGGATGACACTAAACTCGGTGGGAGAGTAAGCTCTGAGGATGATGCAAAAAGATTGCAACGGTATATAGATAGGCGAGGGGAGTGGGCGAGTAGGTGGCAGATGGAATTTAATGTGGGGAAGTGTGAAGTTATTCACCTAGGTAGCAAAAATAGAAAAACAGATTATTTTCTAGAGGGGGAGAGATTAGATAGTGTTAGTGTTCAGAGGGATTTGGGTGTCCTTGTACACCAGTCTCAAAAAGTTAGTTTGCAGGTGCAGCAGCAACTAAGAAGGCGAACGGCATGTTAGCGTTCATTGCAAAAGGTTCAGAGTACAAGAGTAGGGAAGTCTTGCTGCAACTGTATAGGGCCCCGGTGAGACCGCACCTGGAGTATTGTGTGCAGTTTTGGTCCTTATTTAAAAAAGGACATAGAGGGGGTGCAGCGTAGATTCACTCGGTTAGTTCCTGGGATGTGGGGACTGACCTATGAGGATAGGCTGAATAAACTGGGGCTGTATTCTCAAGAGTACAGAAGAATTGGGGGAGATCTTATTGAAACATACAAGATTCTTAAAGGGCTGATAAAGTAGACACTGAGGGTCTGTTTCCCCCGGGAGGAGAATCTATAACCAGGGGTCACAGTCTTAAAATTAAGGGTCAGCCTTTTAGAACAGAGTTGAGGAAACATTTCTTCACTCAGAGGGCAGTGAAATTCACTACCCCAGAAGGCTGTAGATGCTCAGTCCTTGAACATCTTCAAGGCTGAGACTGATAGATTTTTTAAAAATAGAGGGTTTAGGGGATATGGGGATAGGGCAGGTAATTAGAGTTAGGTCTGAAGATCAGCCATGATCTTATCGAATGGCGGAGCACAGGCTCGAGGGGCCGAATGGCCTACTCCTGCTCCTAATTCTTATGTTCCTATGTAAATGCAACCGATTGGTTTTCCTGAATGAACTCTATCCCCAGTGCCTTCGCCACTTCCTCTTTCCTCCTTCAAGGCCGGTCTCAAGACCTTTCTCTTTGACCTTCAGCCTTCAGCTCCGCTCTCGACTCTCTACCCCCTCCTCGCTCCCTCCCTTCCCTCACCCTGACTGTTAGGTAAATTTTTGTTTTACCTTCTTGTCCTGTATTGTAGACACACACATACAATAAACACAGAAACAACTTACTGAAACACAAACAAGTTTATTTCTCTAAGTCTGAACCAGTCACACTAGTCTGGTAACAGAGATAGGGTCGCCACTTCTCCAAGTTAAAACGCCCCCCACGTGCTGTTCGCACAAACTTATATACAATGCAGAGGAATAAGGGGCGGTTCCCTTATCCACCAATGGAAGTTTGTTTATGTTCAAACAGGCAGTTGAGGTTTAAACCAAAGCCTCGACCGAAGCTTTAAGCATCATGTGTATTGAACTTTAGTTACCTTATACATAGAAACATATGATTATAACTACCTAAATTATCTGTCAATCCCTCCTTTTATAATCTTTTGGTTCATTCTTCATAATTATGACAACCTCCATTTTTCAGATGTTTCTGTTTGTTTTTTTACACAATTTAAAGTCACATCTTCATAAATGAGATTAGTTTCTTAAGTATGAGAATACCTTAATCTTCATCTGGGCCATACTCTTTATCTTCCAGATAATCATCATCGTTCGAATCATATTCCATTGCTAATAATACTGGTTGCTGGGTTCCAACACATCGCTTGACACATGCCTTAATACTTTGAATCACAATAAAAAATATTTTTACCATATGCATCCATCATAACAACATATAGTCCGAGTGTGAAAATCCACAACCATGCCACTGACCACTTCCCCCCTCCTCGCTCCCTCCCTTCCCTCCCCTCCCCCTGACCATTGCCTCACTCCCTCCCTTCCCTCCCCCTGACCATTCTCCCCCTCACACTGACCATTCCCCCCCTCCTCGCTCTCTCCCTCCCCTCACACTGACCATTTCCCCCCTCCTCGCTCTCTCCCTCCCCTCACACTGACTATTCCCCCCTCCTCGCCTCCTCCCTTCCCTCCCCTCACGCTGACCATTTCACCCCCCAATGCTCGGGTCCTGACCCAACTGTACAGAGCCTTGGGACGTCCTCCCGACATGAAAGGCGCTCAATAAATGAAATCTTATTGTTGTTGTTGTTGTTGTTGATAAGGCGCTACATCAAATGCATAAGAACATAAGAGCATAAGAATGCAAGATGAAAGACCCAGTCCATCTGGGTCGCCTTCCACCTTCCTGGCAGTCGCATCACCTATGTCCTGAACTACCCATGTGCTGTGTCCCATAAATGTTGTTTCCTAAAAGAAAACTATCTAATCTGTGTTGGAAAGAATCAACATTTCCTGCTTCAACCGTGTCCCTCGGGAGCGAGGGTTACTGGTAGCTTTCAGTCGCATCAAACAAGAAATAAAAGTGCAGAGGACGGTTTGTAGGAATTACGGCAGTGTAGTGACTGTGTCTGTGGGCGGCCGCCGCTGCTCCGGGGGGACCCCGACCCGCGGAGACAGTCACTTCACTGACGAGAGTGTAGGTGAGGTTTGGAGTAACAGGAATCCACCCCCGAAGCGCGTTCCAGCCGCGATCTCACAAACCTGAGGGGCGTCATCCCTTCAACCGCCGTACACCGCTTCCCGCGCTTTTGCCTCCTGTGCCTCAGGGCGGCGCCGAGCATTCGTCGGAACCTTCGTCTGTTTCCGGCGGCCGCCGGCTCTCCCCGAGCAGCCTCGGCTCTCTTCGGTTAATATCGGCTATTTCCGGCACGTCCCGGACTCTGCGGGGCTCGTCTCCGACCATCCCCCGAGCCGAGCGATGGCTTCCCTTCTATGGTAACGGAGACTGCGGGACGAGCGGGCGCAGCGCGGACATGTTAGCTCCGTCCATTTACACAGGTAACACGCCATGGCGCCCGGACACCACCTTCTGATGTTTCTTTAATCCTCTTTATTTGTCTTCCTGTTAAGTTCTGTCCAAAAAACAACAGCGCCCCTCCTACTGCACTGCCCGCCGCGGCCTGCGGTGCAGGTGAAGCCTCGGGCTCACGTACGCAGATTGCCGCTTCGCAAGCGTTAGCCCGGGTCAGCTCCAGCACCGGTCTATCCATTGCAGTGCACAAAAAAACAAATACCGAGGTACAAACATGTTATGTCAGAAGCCACGAATACAAAGGTTTTGTTGGTGTATTTATAAACCCTGACGTTCTAATAATAATTATAATAATAATCCTGGCATTTGATTCAGCGCTGTATCATGTCTTCGAAGCGTCGTTAAACGCTTCACAGAATATACTGTAAAGTGAATTGACTGTATTTTGCGGGCGAATATAAGCCAATACAGTAGTGGGTAGCACATCCTCCTGCTAATCTGAATTAATGACAGGACACTTTCTGTGCAGTGTTTAAGTTTGCATTACAATTGCACCTTATTGACCTCTCAATGTGAATGATTGTAATGGCTGATCACTTTACAATAAAAGGAAAATTACTGCACTGGAGCTGCCTAAACCTGGAGAATATTTCAAGGCTGAGCCTAGCCCATCCGCTCTCTTGTTGTTTACAGGCACTTTGTGCTTTTGTTACTGATTCTGAGCCTTTCAGTGTGCTCCCGCCCCTCCCCACAAAAAGACGTAACATAATCATTTTATGCCAGTGAGAGACTTGTTTTTTTAGCTGAAGCTTTATTTTTAATGACCACGGTGACAGTTCGTAATAAAAGTTGACATTTTCAGTGTATTCAGTTTTAGTGGACCTTGCTTTGCTGTTTATCTGTAGTTGTGTTGGAATAATTTTCTTTGGGTGAACATTTTGGGTATTGTAGAATTTACAGTACAAGAGACACTGTGGGATTGAAACAAGGTGAAGTGGAACATTGACCAACAAGTGACGATCCTCCGGGAGGGGTCCAGTTCCGAGCCAGCTGGGTCAGCAGTACTCCAGGACACTGCTGATGACAGACCAGCCAACGTGGCTCATCAGTGGTACTTGGAAGGGCAGGACAGTCGCTGTGGGCAGGGAGTCTTCCCACTCAGCTCGCAAGCCAAAGCCCTAATGGTTAGAGTTAGAGTTGGCCTAGCTGGACAAGCAGTGGGCAGCTTGCCAGATAGTGTCCTCAATGGCAAGCTATGTGGTTTTGCTTGGTTAAATGCCAGCAGCACCCCAAAGCACACTCTGGGATCCCCAAGGCTTGGCTTTGGCCAACATGCACCTAATACTTTCCGGAATTAGGTAAGCAGGACGTATCCCTCCAGGGAAAGAACACACAATCCATTTCCATAAATATCTTGGGAATTTCCATGTATAGGTGGATGCATGGACCTCATTTTGAGACGTCTCAACAACATGATATCAAATGCAAGGATTATTATCATCATTTTTAACTCTTGTTTGGTTTGGATACATACTGTTTCTCCTACTTATTGTACAGACTTTATGTTAAACACAGAATTAAACAGCATGTGTTGATCAGTGTTGGTTGGAGCATGCAGTAGGTTGGGGGACATTTCTGATATGCTTGTCAATGCCCTCGTATAAATGTCTCTCAATCTTTCATCAGTCCTAAAGCGGTCAAATACATGTCCTTATTACGGATGTCTTTGACCTTATTGTGCTATAACTCACTTTCAAAAGTTTTTTTAAAAACAGAATATAATAAAACTTGCTTTCAGTTTATAAGATAGAATTTATTGTTCCTTGGTTTATAGAGGTGACCTTGAGTTTGCAATAATGCCTTGCACCCTGACTTTGTCGCATTCAGACCTATAATTTACTGTTGTTTACTGTAAATTAAGAGAAAAGTTATTTTGTTTACTATAAATGCCATCCTTTATCAAAGAGAATTATCAAGAGAATCTACAGGAATCTACAGGAATGTAGATTAATGTAGCCATTTCCCACACTGTTTATGACCTGTCAGAATAATTAATAATAATAATAATTAATAATGAGGAAGTGCAGATCAAGTTATGCTGTGTGTTGTGTTAGCCTGGCTTAGGTGGTAGCACATTCCTCTTTCACAATGCAATACAATGTTACAACAACAACAAGATTCCATTTATTGAGCGCCTTTCACGTCGGGAGGACGTCCCAAGGCGCTGTACAGTTGGGTCAGGACCCGAGCATTGGGGGGAAATGGTCAGGGTGAGGGGAGGGAAGGGAGGGAGCGAGGAGGGGGTAGAGAGTCGAGAGGGGAGCTGAAGGTATGGTCAAAGAGAAAGGTCTTGAGACCGTCCTTGAAGGAGGAGAGGGAGGAGGCGGCGAAGGCACTGGGGATAGAGTTCCAGAGCCTCGGGGCTGAGAGGCTGAAGGCCCGACCACCGATGGTAGGGCGGTTGGGGCGGGGGATGTGGAGCAGACCGGAGCCAGAGGAACGGAGGGTACGGGCAGGTAAGTAGGGGGATAGTAGGTCGGAGAGGTAGGAGGGAACGAGGCCGTGAATGGCCTTGTAGGTACGTGTGTATAGCGCCTTTCACATCGGGAGGACGTCCCAAGGTGCTGAGGGTTATTTGTCAGAGGGTTGTGGATTAAAGCTCCACATTGGGACTTTACAGTATATTCTGTGTAGCGCTTTGAGACATCTCGAAGATGTGATAAAGCGCTATATCAAATGCAAGGATTATTATTATTAAGGTGCTTTATCAAATGCTAGGATTATTTTTATTTTAACACTGATAATGCTATCATCCTAAATTAGTTCTTTGGTAAATCTAAGGAAAGTGAGTTGGCTGCAATACAGTTTATAGAGAATAAAGCAAAATGTAAACCAGAGAAACTTCTGTTAATTCATCAAACTCATCTGTTTGCTTTCTTGTTGACCATTTTCATCTTCCTCATCTCTTGTCCTGGTATGGCTAACCAGATTTTAGCTTGTGTGGAAAGGGAATTAATTCCAAGTTAAATTCCAGTGTTCCATTACTTGTGCTTTATAAAGGCTGGTATTGAAATATTTAATATTGTGATGTATAATTTATCACGACACAGAAGAAATAGTCTATAAACAAATGCTTGTAACAGAAATATTTATGCCACTACCGCTAAGATTGGAAACAAAATGAGATGAGACAGTTAAGATTTGCTTTTGGAAGGAGTTTCTGGACTTTAAAATTGGATGACATCGCCTTCTTTTCCAGAATAGTGTTTCTGTTTTGAAAGTTGTATGCTTAAACTGACATTCAGAAAGCACTGGTTGATTTCAACCTGAATGCACAGTATTTTCTGCAGGTTTTCTTCACTCCTTGGCACCTCCATACCTCTCCGACCTACTCACTCCCCAATCCACCACCCAGTGCCTCCACTCGACTGGCACCACCGGCCTCCCGCTTGTCCCTCGTGCCCTCCACTCCACCATTGGAGGTTGACTATTCAGCCGCTAAGCCCTGAAACTGGAACACTCTCCTTCATTCCCTCTGCCTTTCCCCCTCCTTTTTTTCAAGTCCTGCCTGAAAACCTTCCTTTTTGACTGGGCTTAGGGTCACCCCACTCAGAGTCTGGCTCCGCTCTGAGACACTACCCTGCGTGGAGGCTGCTGTATAAGTGCAAATTGTTGTTGGCCAAAATGGATGAGTCTGAAATACTTCAACCAGCTGTGAGTTTCTGCTGTGGATTTCTATTAGGGTGAGGTGCAGGTCATCGAGTTGATTGATATTTGTGTGAGTGTGTTAAGGGGTTTGGTTCTCATGGAATGCAGTTTTGGGAGTTGAAGGAAAACCACCCAATTTAACCAGTCTAGATATGAAATGTTACGTAGAAACTTCTCAGTTTCATCTGGCCCTCGTTGTGAGTCTGATGTGAGGGAGTCTCCCGATGTAAAATGTAATCTTGTTGTTGTCTTGGGATCAGCTTCACCATTGAGATGCTTTAGTGGAGCCCCGATGTTTCCATTCCAGGAATATAAGCTGCTGTTCAATCTTTACTTCACTTAAAGAAAAAAACGAGATGTTACTTCAGGGGAAATTTCAGCAAAATGCCTGTTCTAGGCAGACAGTAGCAAGTAGTAATTAAAGTATGATCATGGTAATTGGTGGGAGGAGGAGGAGGAAGTTCAGATGCACATCAGTGTACAAAGTTTTGAGTTTGACTCTCAGGTAATTCAGGAAGTTGGAGTTAACAGATCTTAATTTATAAGAGAATTTGTATTTTAGCTAGTGAACAAGATCCTAAACTGAGATGTACATTTAAATTTGAGGCAGTTTACATTATGTTTGACACATTTGCATATACACCAACAACAAGTTACATTTATATAGTGTCCTTCACGCATACTAGCACGCCAAGTATGGTCTCGAAGTGGTGTTGAGCTTTCTGCAACTAAATCACATTTACCAGCAAATTTCCAACTTCCTATCTGAAACGTTACAGTTCATAATCAAATTATATTTCCGCTCTAACTTCTGGGGAATTCTACTTCAGGAGATCGTAGAATGGTTCAAGAAGTTTAAGTACAGGTAATTAAAGTGACCATGATGTTAACATTGGAGATGTTACTTTGATTTTGTCTATCCCGACCTGTCTGCTCCCTCCATTCAGCAGGCTCCGGCCAGCTCCACATCCCTCAACAGGCCTGCTCCACCATTGGCAGTCAGGCCTTCAGCCTCTATTCCCCCAACCTTTGGAACTCCACCCCACTGTTCCTTCGCCTTCCTCCCTCCCTTGCCTTCTTCAAGACAGGTCTCAAGACCCTCCTCTTCGACCGTACCTTCAGTCAACCTCCTACTCCTACCCTATCTGCCCTCCACCCCTCCTGATCCCAATCACCTGCTTGGATCTCAAATTCCTTAATGTCCAGCACCTGGGGATGTCCTCCCAATGCGAAAAGTGCAATACAGATGTAATTTGTTGTTGTGTTTGTTTTGATGGCAAGGGATTGAACAGAAGACGAGTTGTATATTAATATTGTTTGATATCTTTGTTTCATTCAGACAAATGTTGAAGTGAGGCTTGTGTGGTACAGATGCACCATGTATTCGGAGTGGCGATCACTCCAGCTGGTTATCCAGAGCGACCAGGGGCACATGAGCGTTCTGCACAGCTATCCTGAGAATGTTGGCAGAGACGTGGCAAATGCTGTGGTCCGTCCCTTGGGACAGGGACTGAATATTTCCTCCGCGGTGGGCAATGAAAGCATCCTGAAGACAGACAAAGAGGTAAGAGACCAGAAATGAAAGAATCAACATACAGTACTTGCAAAAAGAAGTTTATAATTCAGAGAAACCAGGAATCCTTTTTGTTTCAGTTTGCTGTTCAAATTCTTACTGTTTTCGGGCCAGTCAACCTTGTGTAGTATATGTAGTGTATGTTTTGGTTAATTGACAAGTTACTTCTGTTGAGAGGTTTGCAGGATTGTACTCATCAGTGAGATGTTCTGTGGTTCCTGTATCCCAGGTTTTCGAGCGGGAAGGCCTTATATTCCTTCAGAAGATTCAACGGCATTGGGTGTGATTGAGAGAAACTTGTGCAATCCAGGACAGTGATAATTGTGTTTTTGCTTCACTGGGCAGGTAAAATGGACCATGGAGGTGCTTTGCTATGGCCTGACGCTGCCTCTCGATGGAGACACAGTAAAGTTGTGTGTGGACGTATACACCGATTGGATCATGGCTGTGGTGGCTCGCCGAGACTCCATCCCTCAGCCCATTATCAAAGAACCCAATCTATACGTACAAACTATTCTCAAACACTTACAGAATCTTTTTGTCCCACGGTACGTGCACAGGGTTCCCTTAAAGGGGAAGCACCATTGCTTAAAATTAAATAACACTACAGTGTTGTGCTGGAATGTGCTGTTTCTGACATGTACATTTGTTTTGCCCACACCTCAGGCAAGAGCATGCACAGAACCAAAGCACCCTGTGTCTGCGGGTTCTAGCCGCTGTTCAGAAACTAGCACGTGAGTCTGCTCACATGTCAAGGGAGACCTGGGAAGTGCTGCTGCTCTTCCTACTGCAGATTAATGACGCTCTTTTGGCAGCGCCAACAATACAAGGTTAGTACACTGCTCCACAACCACTGCGAGCACGATTGAACCCAATCTTATATTTTCAGTCTTTCTAAAATAATTTGTAGAATCCTGTAGCTCAGCGGTTAGAGCACTCGCATCGCAAGCGAGAGAACCAGGGCCTGATTCCCGAGCAGGGCATAACGTTGGGCAAGTTTCCTTACTCCACACACCTCTGTTTACCAGCAGTAAGTAGGAATCTGGTTGTTGTCGATTGGCGGATCGCTTTTCCTGGAGTAATAATCCCTTCAAAATAAATAAGTAATAATAATTTGGTCACTCAATCCACTGCCGTTTGTGGGACGCTGCTGTGTGCAATTGCCTGCCGAGTTTCGCCCACAAAATATCCAATCAATTCACTTTACTGTATATTCTGTGAAGAGCTTTGAGAGTCTTGAAGACGCGATAAGGTGATATATAAGTATTATAAAGACCAACTGAGTGTTATTCTTCTTGCCTCTCCTTTAGGAGGACTAGCAGAAAACCTTGCTGACAAGTTGATTGGGGTTCTGTTTGAAGTCTGGTTCCTGGCATGTACCCGGTGCTTCCCCACCCCACCGTACTGGAAGACTGCTCGAGAAATGTTAGCCAACTGGAGGCATCACCCCGCTGTGGTCGAGCAGTGGAGTAAAGTCATTTGTGCACTGACCTCCAGGTAGGTACCTGGAGTCTTTATGTCAGAGACTGCATTGTTCAGCCAATGAGATAGTGTTTCCAGCATGTTATGCCAGGATTCCCACTCTGTCTGAGTGATGTAAAGTATTGGGCACTTGGTTGCTGTTATCTCATGCTTATCAGGAACTGGACTAAACCTATCATAGTATTTTACTAAGGAACTGCAAAGCCAACTAAGAGACTATCAACCTGAGAAGAATTCAGAGGTTGACAGTGTGGACCTAGTAAATTCAATCTCACAGTCCCACATCTCAGATTTTGTTATACTTTAGAACTGTTGTCAAATTAGAAAATTGTTACAAGCCATTGCTTTTCCTTTTGAGGGATCTTAATTACAGGAATAATGCAGTAATGAAACTTTAAGATCTTTTGTGTTCAAGAAATTTGAGAAAACAACTGATGGTAAATGTTGTGAGATGCTATTTAGGTTTTTTTTTAAAAAAAAAAAATCTCACTTGAATTACGGTTTTGACTTTTGCTTCTCTGTACTTTAGGCTCCTTCGGTTTACCTACGGGCCCTCGTTCCCCCCGTTCAAAGTTCCTGATGAGGATGCAAACCTGATCCCATCAGAAATGGACAATGACTGTGTCGCCCAGACTTGGTTTCGTATTTTACACATGCTTAGGTAAGGTTCATTCTTGGTGTGTGTGTCTCAGATGTAGACTCTAGTCCACAGTGAAATATTAAGCCCCACAGTTTCACTGTGGGGAGACTGGCATAGATATCTCATCCGGACCGATCTTTACCATGATAAGAGTGAAATTCCTCTAATAAAGCAAAACCAGCTGTCTGATTCAGCTAGTGTTGAGCTACAAGAAATTTGAGGCGATATGAGCAATATTGATGTAGTTTTGTTTTATGAATTGTCTTTCTAAGGAGATAAAAATTTGCTTGGCAAAAGAAGACCAAGGTCCATCCAGTTCACCTTCCACCATCTTGGCAGTCGCTTGACATGTCGTGTCCCAAACTATATACTGTATCCTGAGATACAGTGTATAGTTTGCACCTTCCTACCCATCTTCAGATCGCGCGCCTAAAAACCTTCCTCTTCGACCGTTCCTGGGGCTTGGCTTCGTGCTCTGCCACTGTTAAGAGCTCCGGGACGCTACCCTGCATGAGGGACGTTATATAAATGCAAGCTGTTGTTGTTGATATTTTCTAACAGAAATCTATCTTTTTGTTTTAAATTGTTTATTTTAGCAATCCTGTGGACCTGAGTAACCCAACCATAATCAGCACCACACCAAAGTTTCAGGAGCAGCTTTTGAATGTCAGTGGGATAACCCAGGAAGTGATCCAGCACGCCTGCCTCAAGCAGCTTCCTCAGATCTTTTTTCGAGCCATGCGCGGTGTCAGCTGCCTGGTGGACGCATTCCTGGGTAAATTTACACATCAATATATTCCTAATGTACATGAAACTAGTTTTTAATCTTAGGTTTAAGAGGGGAAAATATTCATAATAAGAGTCTTCTTGAGAAATGCAACATTCCCCAACCAATGAGCGGCCTTCTCCCACACTTTAGCCTCAAAGCTGGTACAAGAGCATTCAGGGTGTATGTGGCTCACCTTTAATTGTCCCTCCTTGTGAGGTAGTGCATTGCAGGTGTTGGCCAGGATGCCTCCGTTCAGGAGCTTGTCTTGTGAGTCTCCAGTGAATGGTTTTGCCCATTGTACTGGACTACAGTGGAAAGTGTATCCCTGTGACTCCCTAATCCACTGAGTCCCGAAATGCCATGACATGGTAACTGTGTTTTGGGCATACAGTTCATAGAAGCATTCAGTCTATTGAGCCTATATTGGTATGAGCTCATCAACTGAGCTAACCACTCTAATCCCTGCTCTTTCCCTGTAACCTCTTATACCGATCCTCTTCATATATTTATCCAATTCCCTCTTAAAGGTTATAAAAACAAAAATACTAATAATTTGGTCACTCAATCCACGACTGTTTGTGGGACACTGTTGTGTGCAATTGACTGCCGCATTACGCCCACAAAATATACAGTCACTACAATTTAATGTATATTCTGTGAAGTGCTGTGAGATGTGTCAATGACATGATAAGGGGGTGTATCAAATGCAAGGAAGATTATTATTATGGTTTTAGCCTGAACAGCCACTTGGGCCAAAGCATTCTGTAATAATCCTCCCCAACTCTGCCAGCAATCATCCCATTTATAATAGTCTGGTAAAACCCACTGAAAAGTGGAGTTTCTTTTAATGTATTTTTGTAAGCTTCCAATTGATTAATTAGGCCGCTATTTCTATTGTAAAAGGGGGTTTAGGAGCACAGAAACAGGAGTAGGCCATTCAGCCCTTCGAGCCTATTCCGCCATTCTATAAGATCATCCCTGATCTGTACTTCAATTCCAATTACTTGCATTGCCCCATATCCCTTGATACCCTGACCTAACTGAAATCTATCCACATTTATTTTACATTAATTAAGAATGGTTTTATGCTTTTATCAATAAATGTTTAATGCAGTTTACCTGCTTTTGGTAAATACATATTTTGGAATCAGTTTGTTGGTATTTTGAAAAATCAGTTTGTTGACTTCTGTCTCTAGACACACTTGTTTTGTTTGTATTTATAAGCTTCCTTCACTGAATGCTCTAATGTACATACATTAGAGAGCAGAGAATTGAGGGGTGTGGGAAAGGGAATTAGGAGAGTTGGGGGCCCGTGTGGAGTATTAAGCACGGACTAAATGGCCTGTTTCTGTGCTGTAGCAGTCTGTCTAATTCTGTGTCTATGTCATTTAAACACCACCATGCTCTTTTGTTTCATAGGCATCGCAAGGAGCAATATCATTCGGGAAAAGTTACCCCCTTATGGTATATAGTCTTGAGTATTCGGCCTGTAATCAGTAATCATGGAGCTGGTATAATGGTTACTAATGTGCACCTCCCTGTTTCCTGCCAATCAGATTTGTTTTAAAGCTGCAGTATTCTGTTTGAACGAGGCTGTGCAGATGCAGTCAAGGAAGCTATTTCCATTTCTAAACGCGGCATTTTTTTAAAAAATTACTATTTTTAAAGCTACGCCTTGTCTGGCCTACCTACCTTAGCAAGTCAGTTTCAGTGCAAGACTGATCAATGCCACACAGGAATCTGACCAGAAAATTTTTAATTAAAAAAAAATGTACATCTTTCAGTCATTGTAACTCCTGAATAAGCACACATAATAATCCTTACATTTGATATAGCGTTTTTCACGTCTTCTAGACGTCTCATAGATTGAGATTCAATTATTAATATGTCTCGCCCACAAAATATATAGTCAATTCACGTTACAGTATATTCTGTGAAGAGCTTTGAGACATTTCAAAGACGTGATAAGGCGCTATATCAAATGACAGGATTATTATTATTACTATTATGGGACTACCTTTTTCAATTTGTTAATGTCCATTTAAAACCTTTAAAGGATGTCACTTATTGCTAATAATTCTTTCAAAAATAATAATTTGGTCACTCAATCCACTACTGTTTGTGGGTCACTGCTGTGCGCAATTGGCTACCATGTTTAGCTCCCCCAAAATATACAGTCAATCCACTTTACAGTATAATCTGTGAAGTGCTTTGAAATGTGACAACGACTTGATAAGGTGCTGTATCAAATGCAAGGATTATTATTAATTATTGTAGACCTGAAGAGTAGCTGTTGAAAATGGTGAATCTCGGGCACTGTATCCACTCCACATTGTCTCGCATGTAAAACTGCATGGAATGCCAGTTGAATGATTTTGGAGCAAGTCATTTCAGTTTTAGGCATGAAATGCGCAGTTTATTGTAAAAGCTGGTGCATTGGATGGGATGTATTTGAGCTGTGTGTTTAGCTGCTGCTTTATCTCGTTCCTCACCATCGGCTTCACATTATCAATGCCATGGTATTCATCTTGTGGTTCTTTGATACTGATTTGTTTCATTCGCTTGACATTATTCCCCATTTTAAGGAAAGTTTTTATACACTTGCTGGTTTAAACAAAATCAGTCGCACCTCAATTCTGTGAGTTGTTAAAAACCCGCAGAATGACACAAGTTTAGGGTGGTAATAAACAGAAGTAAAAGGAAGTTCCCCAGAGGGTGGATGGAATGTGTAATTCTTCACGTTTGTGGACGAAGAGTCTGTAAATGCCTTTAAAAGGGGATTAGATTAGATGGATGCTTTGAAGAAAAGCAATATTAAAAGGTATGTATGGGGAGCGAGCAGGAGGGTAGGAGTAGATTAGATGACTCGTGGGNAAAAAACACCAGGAAATACTTAATGGGCCAAATGGCCTGTTTCCATGCTGCCACATTCACTGATCATATATATGTTCCACCAGATTTTAAAGAGAATTTATTTGAAAGGAATAAATCCATATGGTTACAGACAGTCCGGTGCTATTTGGCCACATGCCAGTTTACGTATATTGCACAGTTTTGATCATCTGAATTTGTCTTAAATGTGATTAATTCAAATAGCACTATATCTGTCCCTCACAACTTGGTGACCTGTTCCTTGGGTAATTTAAACTATGGGGAACTTTCTAAACTGTTGACTGGCCATAAGATGGCTTTTTTTTAAACCAAGATTTGTATCCCTACCATTAAGAATACTGCACCTTTAATGTTTTGTTTCTGCAGAATACAGGAATGATTCTCTTTGATTTCCTCCTTTTTTTAACAAAACCTTCCATTTCTCCCTCACATGTATAATGTTTGATTGCTGTAAGCCAATGTTTCACAGTTTAATGGTACTGCTGACTAAAAAGCTGACACACCAACTGTGTAATGCCAGTCCTGGAAAGAGTCCTGAAATCTTTGTAGTGTTAAGAAAGATTTAATGTTATTGGTGCAGTGAAGACGTCTTATTATTAGCATTTCCGTAACTGTTATGGGGCAGATTGAACTGTAGAATCATTTGAATACAATAGCTTCCACACTAATTCAGTTTAGTGTGAATGGTAAAAGTACATGCCTTATTTTTATAGTATTCCTTTTTAAAGTATTATTAGGAACATAGGTACAGGAGGAGGCCATTCAGCCGCTCGAGCCTGTTCCGCCATTCTGTAAGATCATGGCTGATCTGCACCTCAACTCCAATCACCTGCCTTTGCCCCATATTCCTTAATACCCTGACCTAAGAAACATTTATTGACCACAGTCTTGGAAAATGTGAACGGATGCAGTATCCACATCCTTTATGGGGGAGAGAGTTCCAGATTTCCACTACCCATTGGGTGAAAAACTGCCCCTGATTTCACTCCTAAATGGCCTCGCTCTAATTTTAAGACTATGTCCCATGTTTTGGATTCCTCCACCAGAGGAAATGGTTTCTCTGTACTTACCCTATTAAATCCCTTTATTATTTCAGATCACCCCTCAACCTTCTAAACTCAGGGGAATAGAGACCAAGTTTATGCAATTTAACCCTTTAAGCACTGCTATCATTCTGCACCCACTCCAGAGCCAATATATTCTGAGATGCGGTGCCCAAAACTGAACGCAATATTCCAGATGGCATCTGACCAAAGCTCTATACAATTGAACATATTACTTTATTTTTATAGTACCTAGTCCAGCATTGACCAGTTGGGTCAGCATAGACTAGATGGACCGAATGGCCTGTTTCCATGCCCATCATTCTATGTGATATTGCAATAATAAAATGTATCAAACATTGCATCTTCTTTTTATACAATATTTATTCTAGGAGAGTCTAACTGAACGGCAGTGATGGGCTTGTTTCCATAAATAGTGAATGATGAATTGATTCACTGAGCCAATTTCCATGGTGCCAGCATTGCTTCATCGAGATTTATGCCTTTACTGTTCCCAGCTCCACCTCTGTGAAAGAAACTTCCCAACAAACACAACGGGTATTTTAGTCAACTGCACTGTTGCTGTTCTGTGAAGCTAAATATTTCCTTTGATCAGTTGCTGAACCAGTGGGGGAATGCTTTGTTTTGAAGAGTTGAATAAGCTGTGGAGGCATCAGTTGATTTCACTCGGGTGGTGTTTGTTTGTAGGCATTTCCCGTCCGCGCTCCGACAGCGCTCCTCCCACCCCTGTCAACAGGCTGAGCATGCCACAGAGCAGCAGTACCACAAACACCACTCCACCTCACAACAGGAGGATACGATCTGTTACCGTCACAAAGCCAAATGTTAAAGCCACCTCGGTGAGTTTCTCTTTACTTGGTTTTGTTGTTTTTGTGTGGGAGACGGGGAAATGCTTATTCCACAAGTCTGGTCCACGAGGCACACAGCAACCACGGCTGAATGAACAGGTCAGCTCTCTTAGGCCTGTCTCTGTCTGTGCCACTCGGAGCGGGTTTGATTCCTGGGTAGGATGAAACGTTGGGCAAGTTTCCTTAATCCACACGCCTCTGTTTACCTAGCAATAAGTAGACACCTGGTTGTCAGTCAATTGGCGGATCACTTTTCTGGGGGTAATAATCCCTTCAAAATAATAATAATATTTAATTTTGTCACTTCAATCCACGACTGTTTGTGGGACGCTGCTGTGCGCAATTGGCTGCCGCGTTTCTCCCACAAAATATAGTCAATTCGTTTTACAGTATATTCTGTGAAGCGCTTTGACACGTCTCGAAGATATGATAAGGTGCTGTATCAAATGCAAAGATTATTAGTATTATTATTATCTGGTTGCTGTGAGTGTGCAGGAGCGCCTGTGGAGAGTATGGTGACCATCTTTGTTCTGTTTCCTGTTTCCCTACGTGCAAAATTAAACAGTTGCCTTGAGGGATGGAATTCCAGCCGTTGACCTGAACGCTTTCCTCACATTGGCTTGGATTTCTCTCTAATGTTTTTTTATTCTTAATCCTTCCACCTGACTAGGGGAGTACTGGGCACCCTCCCAAAATCACCCACCAGACATCCACCACTTCTCCACTGTCCAGCCCTAACCAGAGCAGCTCGGAGCCTCGGCCCCTGCCTGCTCCTACTCGACCCAAGGTTAACAGTGTGCTGAACCTATTCGGCCAGTGGTTATTCGATGCAGCCCTAGTTCACTGCAGACTGCACAACGGCATGAACAGAGACAGCAGCATGACAGGTAAGGCTGGCACAGAAAATTCAGGCAAGCTAGTCAAATGACCTCCTACCTCCAAGATGCAAATGAAATCTAACTAAAACTACCTTTGTACACTCATAACTCAAAGATCTAGTTTTACAGTCAAGATTATTAAATCCTAATCTAATTCAGCATCAGTGTTTCCCTGGTTTTTCTTTTCGCATATTTTTTGCATGTTAATTGTCCAATTCATGGCTTTTACCAGTTGCCAGGCTTTTGTATCTAGTGCCCAGTCTATTTCAAAGCTTTGAATCTAATTTTTTTAAAAAGAGAAGCAAAGCTTCTTATTACTGAAATTAAAAAGACGAAACTAATAATCATCTTAAAAGATATAACTACTGTCCTTTGATTTGTTTCCATTTTTATTTCTATTATCTTGCAGCATCTTTTATCCAAATTCTTCTTTCTTATAAATCTTGTAAGTAGGAACAGTAGATTATTTTAATTGCAGTCAGCTGTTTTATGATTTGCCATTACCTTCCTTACAATTGCTCCAGCTTTTTTCTCTTTAACATTCCCTGCCATCAGTCTTGTCCTTGTTGCACTGTTTGGGGGAGGATGGTTTCACTCGCTCTGTGTGTTTATGAATGGGGAGGAGTGTTGGCAGCTCTAACTCGCTCCTCTATAGCTGTTTGTTTCAGCTCCCTCATATTCATTTCTCCTGCTAGTTCGTACCTCATCGTAACTGCGAGACTGTGCACTAACATTTTATGGTTTCCTTTTTTTATTTTGTTTTGTTCAGTTCTATCTTTTGTTGTTTTTGTAGACATAGTGTTTGGGTTTATATGTTACATAATGCATGCGTTGGTTCTGTTTGGCCACGTGTTGATAAAAGGGCTGCTTCACACCGACAGCTTGTGATCACCAGAAACCTGCTCTTGGTTGCAGGTATCACGACCCAACCAGGTCTGGATGTCCGACGGAAGCCCTCCCACATGTCCACCGAAAACATGGTTACCAACCCACTGTTTGACGTCAACGAGTTTCCTGATAACTATGAGGCAGGCAGGGCTGAGGCCTGCGGAACACTTTGCAGAATCTTCTGTAGTAAGAAGACTGGGGAGGAGATCCTGCCAGTCTACCTTTCCAGGTACTCACTGCTCTTTCCAGTCGTTAACTGTGGTGTAACAATAAAAGTCTGGTTGGCTCCATTGCTGAATGCCTCAATGTAGGAACTTTTCCATTCATCATCAGCATCGTGAAGTCTTGTAGCTCAGTGGTTAGAGGACTCGCCTCGCAAGTGACAGGACCTCATTCGATTCCCGGGCAGGGCAAAATGTTGGGCAAGTTTCCTTACTCCGCACGCTCTGTTTACCTAGGAGTAAGTAGGAACCCAGCTGTTAGTCGATTGGCGGATCGCTTTTCCAGGGTAATCCTTCAAAAAAATAATAATAATTTGGTCACTCAATACACGACTGTTTGTGGGACATTGCTGTGTGCAATTGGCTGCCACGTTTCGCCCACAAAATATACAGTCAAAAGCGATCTGCAAATCAACTAACAACCGGGTACCTACTTGCTGCTAGGTAAACAGAGGTGTGTGAAGTAAGGAAACTTGCCCAAAGTTTTGCCCAGCCCAGGAATCAAACCCAGGTCCTCTTGGTAGCGAGTCAATTGCTCTAGCCACTGAGCTACAGGGCTCCACTGCTTAGAAATGACTGCAGTTTTCTTTCCCATCTCAAAAGCCTTTTCTGTTGAAAACAAAATCTAAAGTGCGAGGTGAAATTAACTGTTTTGTTTACTTTACAAATGAAAATGTCACCTGTTTTTGCCGCAGGTTCTACATGGTACTGACCCAAGGGCTGCAAATAAACGATTACATATGTCGACCTGTTTTGGCGAGTATCATCCTGAACTCCCCGTCATTGTTCTGCTCCGACCTGAAGGGTATCGATGTTCTTGTTCCCTATTTCATTTCAGCGTTGGAGACGATATTGCCTGACCGGTGAGTTTGCTGGGATTGATAGTGGTTTGTGCTCTGCTTAACAGCAGGTGTTAGTTGGAGGGTATTGTAGTGCATAAAGTCATTGTAGCTCAGTGGTTAGAGCACTCGCCTCCTACTGCTCAGTGCTTAGAGCACTCGCTTCACAAGCGAGAGGACCTGGGTTTGATTCCCGGGCAGGGTGAAACCCGTTGGGCAAATTTCCTTACTCCACACGCCTTTGTTTACCTAGCAGTAAGTAGGAACCCCGTTGTTAGTCAATTGGTGGATCGCTTTTCCAGTGGTAATCCATTCAAATAAATACATTTTAAAAAATAATAATTTGGTCACTTCACGACTGTTTGTGGGACATTGCTGTGCGCAATTGGCTGCCGTGTTCGCCCGCAAAAGTATACAGTCAATTCACTTTACAGTATATTCTGTGAAGCACTTTGACACGTATCGAAGACCTGATAAGGCGCTGCATTAAAGGCGGGGATTATTATTATTATTGTGTGTCTCCTGCGCTGGGGTTTGAATAACGAGGAACTGAAGAGCTGTCTGTAAAGGGTTTTTCTTCTTTCACAGAGAACTGTCTAAATTCAAGGCTTACGTGAATCCCACCGACCTTAGGAGAGCATCAATCCATATCCTTCTCTCAATGCTGCCCCTCCCGCACCACTTTGGGACTGTTAAAGCAGAGGTAGCATTCATTCATGTTTTTCAAAACAAAATTGCTACAGTTCAGGTGCAGAACACAGCACCGTGCTTGAGTATCCAAACCAGACCCAGTTCCACCCACATGGGGACATTTCCCTTTTGTCTGAAATGTAATGTGGAATTTCATTCTTTTCTTCCATAAGTTTAGCAATGACAATTTAGGAATATAGGAACAGGAGGAGGCCATTCAGCACCTCGAGCCTGTACCACCATTCTATTAGATTGTGGCTGATCTGTACTTCTCTAACGTCTGTGACTGAGTGTGTGTGGATGCCACTTGGTGTTTTTTGTGTACCACAGTTTCCTACTTTGGGAGGTCCTGAGCCAGTCAGGGATAGTTTGTTCAATGCAGACACCCGCCATCCATGGAGAAGTGATGTCTCCTGAGACTGTGCCCTCACAGCTTGAGTGGCAATAACCAGGGGCTTGGGAACTCGTCCTCCACTCCCTCATCTGCTCTACTGAGAGTCTAGAGAGGGGGGGAAGGGGAAAGTGAATAAAATAACCAGTCAGTGATAAAATATCAGTGCTGTTCCTACGTGTTCCCCTTCCTCTGTCTCCAGGTGCTGTTGGAAGGGAAGTTCAGCAATGAGGACTTGCTGTCACACGACAAGCCCGTTACATTCCTGTCCCTGAAGCTGAGGCTAGTCAATGTGCTGATCGGAGCTCTGCAGACTGAAACCGACCCCAACAACACCCAGATGATCCTAGGTTTGTAGTAGCTTCTAATTCGCAGAAAATCCTCTTTATGTGATGCCTCTATTTGGTGTAGTCATCAAAGCTCCAATCATTTTCTGTCAATCTGGAACTCTCTCCCCCAAAAGGCTATGGATATTGGATCCATTAAAACTTTCAAGACTGAGGTGGATAGGTATTTGTTAGGTCAGGGTATCAAGGGATATGGGGCAAAGGCAGATAATTGGAGTTGAGGTACAGATCCGCCGTGATCTTACAGAATGGCAGAACAGGCTCAAGAAGCTGAATGGTCTACTCCTGTTCCTATTTTCCAATGCTATTGATCACACCAGCATATTACCAGTGACAAGAAGCAGAGGGAGCAATGATATTCGTTGAAATGAATCAGCTTTAAATGCTCAGCTATTTTGTCAAAACACATTTGTGTTTTAGGGGGGAAAGTCCTGGTTTTGGTGCTGGATGTGAACTGTAATATCCATATTTTTTCTTTTGTTTCCTGAAGGCAAGTCAAGCACCTTGTGTAATTAAACCACAACACTAGATATACTTATGGTATATGAGCTGTGGAGACCAGGAAGGGCTCCCTGATTGTATCCCTGATCTGAGCTGAATCTGGGTTCTCAGCTGCGTCAGTGAAGGCTCTGCATTGTAGTTGAGTTCCCTGCCCAGGGAGTGCGAATGTAGCCAGAACTGGAAAAGCATCTTGAGGAAAGGGAATTGATTTGTATGTATTGATGGGCAGAGATAGCCACATACTCAGTAATGCCTGAGGTAGAGCTTTGGCAAATGGATAGAGCATGGACAAGAAAGAGTCCATGATGGGATGCTGTGCACATTGCATGGAAGAACGAAGCTTAATGGGCCGAATGCTTTTTGTTCCAGACTTTTTTGCATTTGTTCTTGTGAAAGGGGTTAATTAAACCCTTTCAAGTTTTCCATTCAAGTTTTCAAGACTGAGGTGGATAAATGTTAAATAAAAATAGAAGTCGCCGGGAACACACAGTAAGTCAGGCAACATCTATGGAGAGAGGAAAGTGAGTTAACATTGCAGGTTGATGACCTTTCGTCAGAGCTTTGCCTTTTGTGGATAGATGTTTTGTTAGGTCAGGATATCAAGAGTTGAGGTACAGATCAACCGTCATTTTATGGATTGCCGGAACAGGCTCGAGGGGCTGAATGGCCTAATCCTGTTTTTATGTTCCTAAACCCAAGCAATGACGATGATTTATCCTGCAGCGCCACTTTCTCGAGATGAAGAGATTGGCTCTATTAACTTGTATTAACAGTAGACTCAGTGTGCAACTGCTGTGATGGTGTTAATGAGACCGAAAAGCTATTTTGCACAGACAGGTGGAGTCCTGTAGCTCAGTGGTTAGAGCTCTCGCTTTGCAAGCGAGAGATCTGAGTTCAATTCCAGGCAGGGCGAAACCTTGGGCAAGTTTCCTTACTCCACACAGAGCCTAATAATAATCCCTCCAAAACAAAACAAAACAATAATAAATTGGTCATTTTCAATCTACGACTGTTTGTGGGACATTGCTGTGCGCAATTGGCTGCCGCGTTCGCCCACAAATATACAGTCAATTCACTTTACAGTCTATTCTGTGAAGCGCTTTGGGACGTCCTCCCGACGTGAAAAGCGCTATATCAAATGCAAGGATTATTATTATTATTATTATTATTAATGAGACCGAAAAGCTATTTTTGCACAGACAGGTGAACAGTTTTTTTCACACATAGATATATATCGCAGGGCTTCACAGCAGGGAAGCATTACGCATTTTATTGATCATTCTCAGCAAATGGATGTTTTTATAATCCACATGAGAAGATTTAAATGCATCGTTAGTTAAAGCATGAAATTCCATTTTACTGTTTTACCAAGCAGTAGACCTTAGTCAAGTATAAGCCTGGCATTTGTTTGTCTGCTATCAGGCTCGCTCTACTGTATGAACATTTGAGTTGCTTACATTTATTTACCAGAAAACTGCTGTTTGCTTCCAGGTGCCATGTTAAACATTGTCGAAGATTCTGCTCTTTTAGAAGCTATCGGTTCTCAGACTGAACTGGTAAGCTGCTTTACAATCTTGTGTGATTGTCATGAATTAGATTTAATTTGTTGTGGCTCAGTTTGATTGTGAGTTCAGTATGACTTTGAGGCAGTAACACGGCTATTTAAGCATACAATGTATTAATCATTAAATGTGGATTCCTGTAGCTTAGTGGCTAGAGCACTTGCATTGCAAGTGAGAGGACCTGGGTTCAATTCCTGGGCAGAGTGAAATGAAACGTTCTTATTCCACATGCTTCTGTTTACCTAGCAGTAAGTAGGAACCTGTTTTTAGTCGGTCCGCAGATCGCTTTTCCAGGGGTAATAAGCCCTTCAAATAAATAAATAATATAAAAAATAATAATAATTTGGTCTCTCAATCCAGGGCTGTTTGTGGGACACTGCTGTGCACAACTGGCTGCTGCGTTTTGCCCACAATCAATTCGCACAGTATATTCTGTGAAGTGTTTGAGACATCTTGAAGACATGATAAGGCGCTGTATCAAATGCAAGGATTATTATTCTTATTACATGTCCACATCACATTTGTTTCTGACTAGTTTGTTTTAGTCATTACCAGCCATTTTGAAACCACACATAGGCATTAATTACCAGTTACTGAGAATGCTTTCTATCATTTCCAATTTCATGTTCTTACGAGCAATGTGATGTTTAACCCCATGTGCATATATGTTACATATGTACAATGAGGTGCCTGCAACCCCTCAAGTGTATGTTGACTCCATTTCCAGAGTGTCGGTGACAGCACACATGTGTCACTCAAGAGTCACAGTCGCAACAGCAGTGGCATCAGTCTGACCAGCACCGGCAGCTCTGAGGCCACTACCCCAGACAGCGAAAGACCTGCGCAGGCCCTCCTCAGGGATTATGGTGAGATGTATAAACTTCGCTTCGCACACTCACACCCACTCCTCACGTTTACAATTACAATTCGTCAACTTCTAAGACTCGTAAAGCTATAGTTCCCTCCTCTTCCAGAACATTCAAACCTGATTCATACAGCATTTAGGGTTCTGGGAATCCATAGATCAGTTTGCAGATCTACTAGCCTTGCCTCCAGTCCAGCTTCAGTCTGTAAATATCATGAGCTTTACGTGCAGCTTGTCCTCTAGACATAAAAGGTACCACGTAAATGTACGTTTGTGTTTTAGGGCCCACATTTACAGGCCTGAGTTTAAAGTAAGATAAAGGGCTAATTCACAGCAGCTTCAGTATGAAGTTCTATCTAAAATCGAGTACCAGAACTCCTTTCTCTAACTGTTAGGAAATTGCCAGGAAACTTTGCAATATTTTATATTATTAAATGATGAAACTATTAAAGTCTACAACTACTGTTTAGGAGATGCTGATCATGCAAAGCACTTTGATACATTTTGATAACGTAACAGGGGACTGTATCAAATGCAAGGATTATTATTAATAATGATTTAACAGCTCGGAACACTCCACGCCAACTCTGTTCTTTTTATAAGTATTTTGGTACCAAGATACCACCAAAACCCACTTTTTTTTAAAAAAAGGACAAATTTTACTATAAGGGCAATGTTAGAACAATTTTGTGCAATGCTCATTGATGGTTAGTGTATTCTTAAATCGGTGACTGTGCTGTTGGGAAAGAGCACTACTTACAGTATAGAGCCATGCTTTCTGTAACAACATTAATTTCTCCCTCCAAACTCTCAAATATATTGAAGAGGACCCTTATCAAGAGATAAATAGATAGAAATCGCCTATATACAGTATGTGTTGACTTGCCCAAGTCTATTTTAGGGCAGAATTTCCCAGTGTATCATCATTGTCTGTGTGTGTAAATATGCTTGTGGTTTGTACATGCTGCTGTGTTCTTTTTGTATTTGTTCTGCGAGTAAGCCTGCAGGTTTTTTTTTTATCTTCGCCCCCCCCTCCCCCTTACAAAAATTAACTGATTGAAATTTCAAAACAAGAGTTGCCTGCATTTTAAAATCAGTTTTTAAACCTCCACGCCCCACCAAAAAAAGTAGGGCAAAATCTTTTTGGAGCCGAGGATGACGTGATGGAAGATGTCAAGCCACTCATGTTGTGGTAAAGGCTTCTTGAAGGAGTTGGACACTATTCAGTTTGTGAACAGGAGAGTGATTAGTAGAATGTTTCCCTGGAAGCAATCGTGAAAAGGAGTTGCCCTGCACCGCAGTGTGCAGTGTTTTGATCTATAAATTAGAAGGTTTATTGTATACACTGTATTCTGTACTCAGTCACTTGTTTTGAAAAGTTTTGAAAATGCGTCTTCCACAGCTGCCCTGGCTTTAAACAGTATTGAGTACAAATAGTTTCAAGGGTTTACTTTTCAAGCCATTTTATTGCTTCAATTAGTTTCACCCACAAAATATACAGTCAATTCACTTTACAGTGTATCCTCTGAAGCGCTTTGAGACGTCTCAAGACATGATAAGGCGCTGTGTCAAGTGCAAGGATTATTATTACTATTAGTCAACGCTGGAAACTGAATAATGATTCTGATCTCTCAGAAGCCTTCCCTGGATTGCTGTTGCCCTTGGCTTATTTACTTTTCCGCCTTGTTTTGCTTTAGATGTACTAAAAGCTTTGTGTTTGGTTCTTAGAGTTTGGCATTTTGGTATAAGTTCTGTGAATGTTTACCATGAGCGTGTTTTTAACTTGCCAACTGTGTGTTGTAAACTATAAAGCATTGCATGTTATTAAGTTAACTTTGTTCTTTGTTTTTGTATGTCTCTTTTCCCAATAGGTGTTGCAGGTATTTGTGTGTCCTGTAAACTATTCATAATCAATTTAAATTCTTGCAGAAATGACTTTTAGCACCATTTGCTTTAAGTGTTCAGTTTATTTTATGTCTCCAATTGCCAGTCAGTGAGACAACATCACTGTTCCATCAGAATTGCCCCATCTTCCCCACCACTGTTTGTGGGACACTGCTGTGCACAGTTGGCTGCCGCGTTTCGCCCGCAAAATATACAGTCAATTTACTTCACAGTATATCCTGTGAAGCGTTTTGAAACGTGTCAAAGACGTGATAAGGCTCTATATCAGATGCAAGGATTATTATTATTGCAGCATATATGCGACAAATATTCAATGTGGTCTGGATGTCAAACAGATTATTACTGAGCTCTGCTAATAGTTTTATTTCACTAATACGATATGGTGCTAAATGTCTGCTGAGTAATTGAATTTAAGATTGATTCTGTGCTTGTTGGCTCCTGCTGGCTAGCTGCAAAACTGAAAAGGCTGTTCAGCTCGAGGTGTGGAATGCGAAGGGCTTTCAGTATGGCCCAGCACTCACTTCTCTTCATGGCAGAAACGTTTATTAGCATGCAAATGTTACTTTCTTCTCTCTCGCCACTCTCGTGCTCTCACCCCCCCACCCCCCCAGCCCGTGGCTCAGAGCACAAATGCGCTGGCGTGCTGAGCCATGCAGCCAAGACTTTATTCACCATCCTTACTCTGTCAGCTTGCTGTTAAATTTGTCACAATGTCTAATTCCGAGCCCACGATTGAGAGAGAGTGGGGTGGGGGGGGGGGGGAGTTAAAGCCACTTTGGGAAGTTAACTTTTTTGAAATTTGTTGTTTTAATGTTAAATTTCCACGTTCAAAGCCCGCTGTTGTGAGCTGAAACTACTGAAACTCCTGAAAAAATGTAATGAGGCACACTTTCCACAATCATTTACCATCACTTTGTTACTTCTGCCTTCTGAACGGTGCCTTTAAAGTTCCCTTTGCTTATTGATGCGAGTCTGCATATAAACTGATGTGTGTATTCATTCAGGGCAATTTAGTCAGCCTGTCAATTGTTTGACTTAGCAAACTTCCATCACATGCTGTCCTGTCCCTCCCCCTGCACTGTCCAGTGAAAAGAATATTCTAATAAGAATGAGGGAGACTCTTTTACTAAGATCACTCAGGCTCAGTGATGCAGGCTCCGAGAGGCCGCCGGCCACTGATTTGTGCCTCTGGTCTCTTCCATCGAGGCTTGAGTGCCAGTTTCTGTTGCTATAATTGTGCGCCACCTAATGGGCATTTCAGAGCAGGGCAGGCAAAGGCTGAGGAGAGACTGGGCTGTTCATCTCCTCGGGGCAGATGGTGAGGACAAGCTGCAGAGATGGTCTGCAGCTTGTCCTCACAGTGGTCAGTGTATCAGCCTGGCTCAGTGGTCGCGCTCTTGTCTCTGAGTCACAATCACATAATCTAAACTGACGTTCCAGTGCAGCACTGGGGGTGCGCTGCATTGTCGGAGGTGCTGTCCTTCGGATGAGATGTTAAACCGAGGCCCTGTCTGCCTGTTCAGGTGGGCATTAAAGATCCTGTGGCACTGTTGGAAAAGAGAAGGGAGTTTCTCTCTCCCACGTCCTGGCCAACAATCTCCCAAATAAACTTGGTCACTCACTCCATGGCAATTTGTGGGACTTTCACATTTCATCCATAAAATACACAGAAACCACTTTTCAGTAAATCCTGCGATGCACATTGAAATGTTTCAATGGTGTGGTAAGGCGTTATACCAAATGCAGGGATTATTATTATGCTTATCCCCCCCCACCACCACACACATTGTTCATATGAAGACTCAGTTCTTTTGATTCTAACACGAACACTAACAATAATAGCCACTAAAGTGACACAGCCTTGTTGTCACTGAGGTGAGGCAGTTTTGGATTTGATTGCTTGTTCTGGCTGCATGGGCTGTGAGCTTGTGCTTGTTTTGATTGCTTTGCTCGTAGTTACTAATGCTTAGTTGTTTTCCCTCCCCTGTGTTGTGTGGTTTTGGGGTTATATCATAGCTCTTCATACAGATACAGCGTCGGGACTCCTGATCCGCAGTATCCATTTGGTAACACAGAGGCTGAATTCGCAGTGGAGACAGGACATGAGCATCTCGTTGGCAGCGCTCGAGCTGCTGTCTGGCCTGGCCAAGGTAAAGCCATTCAAAGTTCTTCTGTGTTCAATATTTTAAATTGTATGTGAACTGTATCTTTCAGTGTTACACAGGAGCGGCTGCAGGGTGTATGTATGAGATTTCTGTGTGTTGCTGTGTGCAATTGGCTGCCGCATTTCGCCCACAAAATACACAGTCACTACACTTTACAGTATATTCTGTGAAATGTTTTGAAGTGTCTCGAACACGTGATAAGGCACCATGTAAATGCAAGGATTAGTATTATTTCTGGAGACTTTAAACTCTCTGGTAGCAACAACAACAACTTGGATTTATATAGCGCTCTCCACGCCGGATGGCGTCTCAGAGCTTCACAGTAACGGAGCCCGGGGCCGAGCCGGGGGCGGGGTGGGGGAGGCGGAGGGGCCGGGGAGGGGGAGGAGCCAGGGGAGGGGGAGGAAGGTGACCAAAGGCGCAGTCGGAAAGAAAGGTCTTCAGCAGAGACCTGAAAATGAGAAGGGAGGGAACAAGACAAAGGGAGTGAGGAAGGGAGTTCCAGAGCCTCGGGGCATAGTGGCTGATGACACAGCCACCGAGGGTGGAGTGGAGGACTCTGGGGATGAGGAGGAGGGCAGACCCGGAGGAACGAAGGCAACGGGTACTGTTGTGAGGAGAGAGGAGGTCAGAGAGGTCGGGTGGTGCAGAGGAGTGCAGGGACTTGAATACAAGGGTGAGGATCTTGAAGTCGATCCTCTCTGGGACAGGCGGCCGGTGCAGTCTGGCCAGGACTGGGGGGATTGGGGAGTGGAGATTCGTGCAGATTGAAGCATTAAAACAGACCTGGATCCACTGCATCTAAGTGCAATTGGATTTGCATTTCAATGTGATCAAGATAAGAATAATTGCATTTGTATCTAGATGTCTGAGTGAAACATCTGAATTTGAGCAAATACATTTGTGATCATTTCAAATGCTTGTAATGAAATATTTGACAGACTAGAGTGAAGGTGTGACCTTCAGGACCAGTGACTGAGGCAGTCAGTGCACAAAATATGAGTTGCACAAGACAGCAGGAAAGCACAAGCATCCTGAGAATTTCCTTACAACAATTTGGGCCGAGTCCACATTATTTCCTTTATGTCACCCTCCCCTTCCCTCAGCCCAGAGGATGCTGCTGCTGTCACTTACCTGAACCTTGAGGAAATAATCCAAACTCTGCAATAGTTATTTCTGGGTTGGTTTGTTGTCTGCACTTGGGCAGATCTGCCCTAGTTCACAGATAAGGGATCTGACTGAGAGGGGAAAGTTTTGTGTACATGTGGAGTTCTGTAGCTCAGTGGTTAGAGCACTCACCTCACAAGAGAGAGGACCTGGATTTTATTCCCGGGTAGGGCGAAATGTTGGGCAAGTTTCCTTAATAAATAGATAGACAGACAGTCAGTCAGTCATTTGGTCACTCAATCCACGATTATTTGTGGGACGCTGCTGTACGCAATTGGCTGCCATGTTTCGCCCACAAAATATACAGTCAATTCACTTAACAGTAAATTCTGTGAAGCGCTTTGAGACTTTATTATTATCTCAAAGACACGATAAGGCGCTATATCGAACCAAGGATTATTATTATTTTGTCCAATAGGTGAAGGTGACTGTGGAATCCACAGACCGGAAGCGTGCGGTTAGTTCTGTCTGTGGCTACATCGTTTACCAGTGCAGCCGCCCAGCCCCCTTTCACTCACGGGATCTACACTCCATGATTGTGGCAGCCTTTCAGTGCCTGTGTGTGTGGCTGACCGAACACCCAGACATGCTGAACGAAAAGGTACATACAGGCTATGCCTTAATGAGCTCTATCTGATGTTCCCTGTTATTTTGCAGGAGTTGAATGTCCTGCTTGTTTTTCCTTTAGTTACACTGGAGGATTGTGCTTCATTTGTTGTATTTTTTCCCTAATCTACTTCGCTTATCCCCTGCCCCCACCAATCCGGCCTGATGAAAAGGTAATTGGGAAGAAGAGCAGGGCCTTGATTTCATGGTGACCCACAAATGGAGCCTCCTCATTCCATCTAAACCACCTGCAGGAGATTGTGTCATATTTTGCACCTCCAGTCTTACTGCAGCCCCTGTTGAACACCTAGTTTATCAAAGATAAGATGGAAACACCCAGAGTGAGGGAACATTTCATTCTCATTGAGAGGAGGTAAACAGAGAAAGGCTTTTCAGCTCCTTTGCTGAAAAATGTGCTGATTTTTTTCAGTGCTGCTTTCTTCCTGTTGTCTCAGGATTGCCTGATCGAGGTGCTGGAGATCGTGGAACTGGGAATCTCCGGGAGCAAGTCTAAAACCAGTGATCTGGAGGTTCGGTACAAAGGTGATAAGGAGCTCAATCCTGCTTCCATGAGGGTGAAGGATGCTGCGGAGGCTGCACTCACCTGGTAAGACCTGTACAGTGGAATCCTGTAGTTTCATAGATTCATAGAATGTTAAGGCACAGAAGGAGGCCATTCGGCCCATCGAGTCTGTGCGACTCTTTGACAGAGCGTCACTTTCACTAACCCCAATCACCAGCTTTCTCCCCATAACCCTGCAAACCTGTCTTCTCCAGATACCTGTCCAGTTCTCTCTTAAAAGCTGTTATCGAATCGGACTTCACTGCCCTTTCGGGCGGATCATTCCAAATTCTAACAACTCGCTGAGTGAAAACATTTCTTCTAACCTCCCCTCTGCTTCTTTTGGTAGATATCTTAAGACTGTGACCACGAGTCACAGACACACCTACCAGCGGAAACAGCTTTTCCCTATCTCGCCTGTCGAAACCTTTCATGATCTTGAAGACCTCTATCAGGTCCTCGCGTAACCTTCTCTGCTCTAATGGGAAAAGTCCTAACTTTTCCAGCCTGTCCTCATAGCTAAGGTTCCCCATTCCTGGTATCATTCTCGTGAATCTCCTCTGCACCCTTTCCAGTGCCTTAATATCCTTCCTGAGGTAAGGTGCCCAGAACTGGACGCAGTACTCCAGCTGAGGCCTAACCAGTGTTTTGTACAGATTAAGCATAACATAGTTTAGTGATTAGAGCACTCGCCTCGCAAAGTGATTGGATCTGGATGTGATTCCCAGGCAGGGCAACACGTTGGGCAGGTTTCCTTACTCCGCGCACCTCTGTTTACATAGCAGTAAGTAGGAACCCGGTTGTTAGTTGATTGGGGGATTGTTTTCCAGTAGTAATAATCCCTTTGTTTTAAAGAAAAAATGTGGTCACTGAATCCATGACCGTTTGTGGGACATGCACTGCTGTGCACAATTGGCTGCCACGTTTCGCCCACAAAATACAGTCAATTCACTTTACAGTATATCCTGGGAAGCGCTTTGAGATGTCTCAAAGACGTGATAAGGCGCTATATCAGATGCCAGGATTATTATTATTATGACAATTGCTTATCGGGCAGCTTGGTGGCTTTACAATGCCAGGCAATGCAATCTCTGATCAAGTAACCATCAGTCTGTTCTCAGTTGGAATTGGAGGATTGGGAGGTTCACTTAAGAGATTTTCAGTTTAGTTTGTAACCCAGTTGTGTCTGGACATACACTCTGTAACTCTGCTCGGACACTCCTGCCTGTAGAGGAGTGGTTGGAAGATAAGTATTGTTCTTAACACATTGTAAATACAAGACGTTTCCTGTGCTTTGCTCCCCAGTATAATGCAGTTACTTGGGGCGTTCCCCTCTCCTAGTGGTCCTGCTTCGCCCTGCAGCCTCCTCAATGAAGAGACGCTCATCAAATACTCCCGGCTGACCTCAACCAGCAAAAATCACTTCCGTTATTTTGTTCTGGATAACAGCATCATCATAGCAATGCTAGAACAGCCCCTGGGCAACGATCAGAGTGAGTGGCCATCTCCCGCTCAGTGTGGGCACTGGGGCAGCGTGTACTTTCTGTCTGTTATCAGAGTAGCTAAGAGCACAGAGTTCAATTGGACAACTTGGGAACAATAGATTGTTCCTCTAGGTGGTGTCTGTGAGGGAGTGAGTACCAGCACAATACTGAGGTGGATAGATGTTTGTTAGGTCAGGGTATCAAGGGATGTAGGGCAAGGGCGGGTATTTGGAGTTGAGGTACAAATTAGCCATGATTTTATAGAATGGTGGAACAAGCTTCAGGGGCTGAATGGCCTCCTCCTGTTCCTATGGTCCACAGGCATGATGCATCGAATGGCTTCCTTCTATGCTGTAAATGTACGTATCACTGAAGTGCTTGTGGTCCTATTTCTGTGTGAGCTGCAGACTAGGAGATTGGCAATCCCTCAGCTCACTAAGTAATGTCTAAATTGGTCAAGGCGCTACAGTGTGTGCTGTGGACACAACCTGTCCAGAGACATTTCACACCTGCTGCCACCTGTGATAGTTATCGGTGCTGTACCAAATGCAGGGACATATTATCATTATTTATTATTCTTGCTCAAGGATATGATTTTTGTAGCTAGCACTTTCCAGAGCACGTCCTGTAGATTATTCCAGTTTGTCTTCCATTTTCCGACAGATCCTTGCCCTTCTGTTACGGTTCTGATCCGAGGAATGTCTGGGAGGCACGCGTGGACCATGCAGCTGTACCACCAACCCAGGGGTTCCCGAGCCAGCCAAAAGGTTAGAGCGCAGTGCACCCCTCTGTACTGTCAGGTAAAACAACTACATCAGCTTCTGATAGCCCCTTCATCTCAAGAAGCTTCACAACAACAGGACAGCAGATACAGCAACATGGAGTCCTGCAGCTCAGTGGTTAGAGCACTCGCCTCACAAGCGAGAGGACCCGGGTTCGATTCCCGGGCAAGATGAAACTTTGGGCAAGTTTCCTTATTCCACACACCTCTGTTTACCAGCAGTAAGTAGGAATCTGGTTGTTAGTCGATTGGCGGATCACTTTTCTGGGGGTAACAACCCTTCCAAAAAAATAAATAATTTAATAATAATAATAAAATATTGATCACTCAATCTACGACTGTTTGTGGGACGCTGCTGTGCACAATTGGCTGCCGCGTTTCGCCCACAAAATATACAGTCAATTCACTTCACAGTGTATTCTGTGAAGTGTTTTGAGACTCGAAGATTTGATAAGATGCTGTATCAAATGGACGAATTATTATTCAACAGCACATGGTTGTGCTCAACATCAGGTAATTGAACCTGCAAATACCCTGCAGATGGTTTTACACTGAGTGTTGCCTGAAATGTTAAATAGTCTGTGCAGTGTTCATGCAGTCACTCGTCTGTTAAACTAGAACCATAGAGCAGCACAGAAGGTGGCCATTTGGCCCATTAAGCCTGTGCTGTGTTTAGTACCACATACTAATATGGCAATTGCTGTCTCTGAATTAGTGTTTTAACCAAAGCCTTTATTGGTGACTCCCTAAGTATGATACGTGGAATTGTTTCTTGTGCGTTTAGAAAGTAGATTATAATTTCTCATGTTATCCACAGGCATTTGTTCCCGAACCTTCCCCCGCTCCAAACAACAACGTGGGAATTAAATACAACGTCAAACACCGGCCGTTCCCGGAGGAAGTGGACAAAATTCCCTTTGTGAAAGCTGACCTAAGCATTCCGGATCTGCACGAGATTGTGACTGATGAGGTAGGTATGAGCCAGTGTATGTAGGTTAAGCGCCAACCTTGGATTTCAGTTAATTTATTCCCTCTAGGGCGCTCGCAAGTGAAATGCTCTCTTTCTGACTAGTTTCTAACTGACTGATTTTGACAATTAAACAGAAGCCTTTCTTTCTTTCATAGAATCTGAACATTAATGTTCTCTCTTCCAGGCTTGGTGCTGTTTTGAATCTGAAAAACAGGTTCAGAGCAAAAGCCAATCATGGAGCATCATCTTAAAATTAGAGCCAGGCCATTTAGGAGTGAAATCAGGGGCAGTTTTTCACCCAAAGGGGACTGGAAATCTGGAACTCTCTCCTCCAAAAGGCTGTGGATATTAAGAGATACGAGTCAAGGACGGGTAATTGGAGTTGAGGTACAGATCAGCCATGATTTTATAGAATGGAGGAACAGGCTCTAGGGGCTAAATGGCCTCCTCCTGTTCCTTTGTAGAACAAGTAAATGTGAGATCTCCAGGGAATATTAGGATTTAAATCTGTCACAAAACATTAACTATTTATTGTGTGGATAGTACGTCTGTCTGGTTTAAATTGTAAGTGGCTTTTAGTTCCATTCTCTTTCCAGTTATCACGTTTTATGGCAGCTGGTGGTTTGCTAAGCACTGAAGAACACTTTAGTTCAGACAGTTATGTATGAGTTCTAACCAAAGTCCCATCTCTTACAGCTGGAAATTCAGCACGAGAAGCTGAAGAATGTGATGGCCCAACAAATTCTCTTTGAGAACTCGCTTGAGAAAATGAGCGAGGAAAGAGTTTGCAGCACTACGTTCCCCGACCCCATCACCGAATGCATCCCCCCGCCTCCCGCCCAGGAGTTCCAGACAGCTCGTCTTTTTCTTTCACACTTTGGCTTTCTCTCTCTCGAAGCTTTGAAGGTAAATTGAGATTTTGTGTTCAAGGCTTTTCACTCAGACCAGAGAGCATCGCCGGCTCTGTTTGGACTGCGGTACATTTCTGTGTTTGTTTCTTTTTACGAGGCTTTAAGATATGTAAGAGATTCTGTGAGTGCATTGTCTGTGATTAACGATTTACTCAAATTCTGTTGTATATTAAGTAAATACTATAAGTGTGTTACTGTAAAGTAAATACTTAAGTAAATACTTAAGTGTGTTACTGTCATCGACCCATTTTCATTTGTGATGTCAAGAATACAGTCACATCTTAAGCTACAGAGTGACACAGTTAAGGAGTCATGTATACATGTATTTACCTTCCAGCACATTGCAATTCTCTCCCACCCATTCTCTGCCCACTCCCCACGCCCCGTGGTTCTATGTCACTGTGTTTTCTCATCCCCAGGAACCAGGTAACAGCCGCCTACCTCCTCACCTTATCGCACTTGACTCCACACTGGCTGGCTTTTTTGATGACATTGGCTACTTGGACTTGCTGCCTTGCCGACCGTTTGAAACCGTCTTTGTGTTTTACATGAAAGCCGGCCAGAAAACCAGTCAAGAGGTAAACTTCAGGATTTATGAAAGGGGTGGGGGGGCGGAATGTCACAGAAGTGTTTCGGGCAGGGTTGCTTAAGGGAAGTTTAATATAAAAGGAACAAGGCAATTAGAAAAACTACCAGCAAAGATAACTTAGACTTGTGATTAAGAATTGTTTTTGCTGAATTGGATTTAATAGACGTGAAGGATTTCAAGTAGGATTCAAGGTTAGAACCATAAAAAAGATTTGTGCTGTTTCCCTGTCTTTTCCCCATAAACCCTCATAATCTTAAATTTAGAGTGAGGCCATTTAGGAGTGAAATCAGGGGTAGTTTTTCACCCAAAGGGCAGTGGAAATCTGGAGCTCTCTCCCCCAAAAAGGCTGTGGATCCATTCACATTGTCAAGACTAAGGTGATAGATATTTGTTAGGTCAGGGATATGTGGCAAGGGCAGGTAATTGGAGTTGAGATACAGATCAGCCATGATCTTATAGAAGAGCGAAAGAAGCTCCTGTTCCCATATTCACCTTTTTAGGTAACTGTCCAGTTCCCTCTGGGAAGCTAATATAGATTCTGCCTCAATTTCACCGTATACTTTGCCATATATAATATATTCTGTGCATTGTGAATGTCTCCAGATCAACATCGACACTGAAACAAACAGTGTTTATTTTGGCCTCGGAAGACCTCAACTCTTATTTTTGGTTTCTGCAGATTCTTAGGAATGTAGAATCCTCCAGCAACGTGCAGGCTCATTTCCTGGAGTTCCTCCTGTCATTGGGATGGCCGGTGGATGTAGGGAAGCATCCTGGCTGGACTGGACATGTGTCAACCAGCTGGCTGATTAACACATATAACGGACACGAGGGGAACGAACCAGGTAGCAATGGAGTTCTGTCACTGCATCCCGTTTGTCAACAACAACAACTTGCATTTGCGTCCTGGAGCGCTTAAAGGTCACTTTCACTCAGTGAAACAGAACATTCCTCAGCTAGAATATATTTCTCATTCGTGTAGCTCAGTGGTTAAAGCAATCGCCTCGTACGCAGAAGGTCTTGGGTTTGATTTCCGGGTAGGGCAAACTGTTGGGCAAATTGCCACCCGCCTATGTTTACCTAGCGATAAGAGGGAACCCGGTTGTTAGTCGATTGGCAGATTGCTTTACCCAGGGTAATAATTCCTTTAAAAAAATAACAATTTGTTCACTCAATCCACGACTGTTTGTGGGACACTGCTGTGCACAATTGGCTGCTGTGTTTCGCCTACAAAATTCGCCTTACAGTATATTCTGTGAACCGTTTTGAGACGTCTCGAAGACGTGATAAGGTGCTATATCAAATGCAAGAATTATTATTATTTTACATAGGAATCTGGGGGTCTATTGTACCATTTTTCAGTCTTCAGTGTTTATACTTAAGTTTCCAGTTAATTCGAGGCTCTGTTAGGGGCAGCACCAACTCCCCTGCCACACCCCACTCCTCACCCCATCAGCCTTGAGCCAATGTCTCATCTCCTCCAAGTGTATAATGGTAGCCCAGGAGTACACAGAGGATCACACAGAGTGAAAACAATCCATCCTTTCCACTAAACAGCCTTCTGTAAAATGCTGCGTTTGTCCTTGCCGATTCTGACCTGCATTACAACCTTCTAATAACTTTGCACCTTGTGTTTCTAGAGGAGGTAATGACCCCTGAAGACTCTGGAGGAGGCATATTTAATGGGGAGAGGAAGGTGCTGTATTATGCTGATGCCTTGACTGAAATTGCCTTTGTTGTTCCTTCCTTTGTGGAATCGTCTGGTAAGCCAGCTAATTGTCGGCCAAACGCCTTCCTTATACACCTAATTGTAGACAAATTCAGTCCTTGAGACTACAATGATTATAAACTACTTTGCCAGTTTGCTGCCTGTTGTAATAAGTTTCAATTCTCTACAGGTCAAAACTAATCCATCTTTACCTGAGCTTGTAAATTATTTTGATGTTTTTAAACATAATGGTCCATTTAATGTTCCTGTTGTAAAACCTTCAGACCTGCAGTCTGGCAAACCATTTCTCTTGCTGTGTTATGTTTGTAGCTGAGTCCTCGGAGAGCGGGCTCCTAGCCCAGGACGAGACTCAGATGGATCTGCTGCCGAGCCTCCTGAAACAGGCCCCGCTGACACTCGAGCTCTTCCCCAACCATTCCGACAGCCTCGGCAACTCCCAGCGGGTGAGCTTCACATTGTACCTGCTGTCCTCACGCATCCTGTAGCTCAGTGGTTAGAGCACTCGCCTCGCAAGCACGAGGACTTGGGTTCAATTCCCGGACAGGGCGATGCGTTGGGCAAGTTCCCTTACTCCACACGCCTCTGTTTACCAGCAGTCAGTAGGAATCCGGTTGTTAATCGATTGGCGATCGCTTTTCTGGTGGTAATAATCCTTAAAAAATAATAATAATAATAATGTAGTCACTCAAGATTTTCTATCAATAATAATGTTTCACTGACTATTATATTTGAAGATGAGTCCGACACAGAGAGCCAAGAAGCTGCCTCTGGGGCGCACTGTCCCTCCACTGGGACCTGAGACCAAGGTTATCGTGGTGTGGGTGGAACGTTTTGATGACATAGGTGAAGTATAGTATTTCTGCTGACCTGATTAAAGCCTCCAACCTTCTAGACTTCCTTTCATTTGTAGAACTGTCAAACCGTGCCTCCCTTTCCTGGAGCTGGGGCTAATATTCGCCTTGTGGTTTTCTATTCTTCCAGAGAATTTCCCTCTTCCCGATCTTCTGCCAGAGACCAGCACCGGAGTAGAGAACACTACAAACAGCAGCATGTCTCTCAGGTGTGTCTCGAACTTAACATCAAGTGTCAAATGCACACTAGCAGTAGGTAGGAACCCGGTAGTTGGTTGATTGGCGGATAGCTTTTCCGGGGGTAATAATCCCTTCAAAAAATAATAATAAAAATAATTTGGCCACTCAAACCACGACTGTTTGTGGGACACTGCTGTGCACAATTGGCTGCTGCATTTTGCCCACAAATCAATTCACTTTACAGTATATTCTGTGAAGCGCTTTGAGACGTCTCAAAGACCTGAAAAAGCGCTGTGTCAAATCAGATTATTATAGTCTCTTTCCCGTCACCAGGGACCCCAGAGGTTACTGTTGAGCACACCCGCATTGTGCCACAACCACATTGATATAGTAATAATTTCTGATTAATGTTAGCTGACATGGTTTGCTACCTTTCTCTAATTCACGTTGATATTTTTATGGAATCTCTGCCTGTGAATTGAGAGACGTTCTGTGTTGAATTCTCTGAGGTCCACTCTGTATTGAATTTTGTTTAACAGGACCACCATGTCAGACAAAGACGTGCCGGTCATTTTCATCCATCCCCTGAAGACTGGCCTCTTCCGAATCAAAGTGCAGGGGGCCACCGGCAAGTTCAGTATGGTGATCCCACTGGTGGACGGAATGGTCATAAGTCGCCGAGCTTTAGGTAAATGAAACCCAATTGACATTGACAGAATTATTTGTGGAGTTCTGTAGCTTAGTGGTTAAAGCACTCACCTTGCAAGCGAGAGGACCTGGTCCTGGATTCGATTCCCAGTCAGACAAAACGTTAGACAAGTTTCCTTACTCCACACTCCTCTGTTTACCAACAGTGAGTAGGAACCTGGTTGTTAGTCAATTGGTGAATCACTTTTCCAGGGATAATAATCCCTTCAAATTTTTTTAAAAAAATAATAATAATTTGGCCACTCAATCCACGACTGTTTCTGGGACGCTGCTGTGCGCAATTGGCTGCTGCGTTTCGCTCACAAAATATACAGTCAATTCACTTTACAGTATATTCTGTAAAGCACTTTTAGACATCTCGAAGACGCGATAAGGCAATATGTCAAATGCAAGGATTATTATTACTCGGATCTCACCTCCCGATGAAAAAAAGCGCTATACTAATGTAATTTTTTGTTGTTGTTGGGGTTCACATTGTGAGAGGACCAGAGAGATGTGTACGTTTCAGTGCGCTGTTCTCTCTCGTTCCTAAAGATCTCCTTTGCTATTCTGTCCCAAGAATCGTTGAATGTTACGCAGACATGAAGCACTGGGATCATTGGGTCACTTGATCTAATCCCACTCTCCGAGTTAGGCAGTCTGCACTTGGCTGCACTCCTAGTACTGAACCAGTCTTAGTTAATAATTTAAATGGTCTCAATACCAAGTTTTTTTGTTTTAACATCAAACACTTTGAGATGTCCTCCATTACAAATGCAATTTGTTGTTGGTTGCTGTTGAGGCAAATTGAACACCAATGTTAATAAATATTATTTTATGAAGAGAGTGAAGGTAACAGTTCAGTGATGTCTGTTTGTTTACAGGGTTCTTGGTGCGACAGACTGTTATAAACATTTGCCGGCGGAAGCGTCTGGAGAGCGACTCCTACAACCCTCCCCACGTGCGGAGGAAGCAGAAGATCGCGGATATTGTCAACAAGTATCGCAACAAGCTGCTGGAGCCTGAATTTTATACCTCACTCTTTCAGGAGGTGGGGCCCAAGCCCCTCAATCGGTAGATACACTGAATTCACAAAAGTATTTATAAGCTATTTTACTACTTTAAAGTCGGGCACTTGCCGTCATGCAATGTGATAGCAGCACAGATCTCTGGAAGGCCGTACGTATATCCCAGCTGGTTCTGTGTCGTGTGCTAGGGAGATTCCCTTGATTTTTCAGAAATATATAAAAAAAACATTTTGTATTGAACTGCGAGACCGCCTTACTAAAACATTACGGAACTTCTGTGCAGTACTTGAAATCAGTGATACCTTGTGTAAGCAGTGGGCGATCGGGCGGCTCTGGGTGTGAGAGCACCACCCACTCGCTCGTCTCTGAGATTTTTTCTCCAGCCCAAAACAACCACATCTGAAATGGCCTGACACAGAACGAGCTCTGGCAGTGTCAATCCAGTTCTAAGCATGGTCCTCGTTAGCACTCGAATGGCAGGAGAGAGGTCCTTCCCTGATCTGCCTAGGTCAGAGATTTTTATTTTAAGGTATCAAAGCTGTTTTTGCTTGGGGTCCATATTCCATGAGCTTTTAGTGTTTCTGAGCTGAAAGGCACATACATGCCTTGTAATCACGATGCAGACATTAAGATGACGCTGAGAAAAGTCATCACCAATTTTCGAACTTGTTTTTTCCTGCGGATAAAGTTTTATTCTAATACTCAACACAGTAAAGTTCTTCTTTGGCTGGTTCTAATGACCTGGAAACCAGGATAAATGCTCATACTGAAATATTATTTATCAAGGGCTGTACTGTACTGTTTTTAATTAAATAAAAAAAACCTAGGGAACATGGAGTGCTTTAGTGTTGTAGGGGAGGACTGGAAAGCAGTCTTAACTGTTGATGCCCATATTAACTGCAATACCTCTCGCGTTTCATCTCCGACCTATGGAACTCACCTAGAGGAAACTGGGACTGAGCCCCAAGTCATTGGCTGTTAACACGTGCACGCAATGGGAAGTCTATGACCTTCCTGCTGACACCAACAGTGCAATGTCCAAGTCTCTCTGGGCTCCGAGTATCCCAACATCAACTTCACCAGCCATCTGGCCTCAAAGTTGGCCGACTCTCTTATTGCACCACCACCAGCATAAATGTCATGTCATTTGTGCTTTGGTGCCTGTCAGTGGTTGAATATATAAAAGGCTGAGGCTGCCAGACAGCTTTGCTGAATTGGTTTCTTTTCTGAACGCAGAGCGCTGAGAAAGCATTTAGCCCAGTCTTCTGGTACGTGTGTGGCCGACACGCCCAGGTCATGACGATCACTGACCTAAACTGTAGTTTAAAATAAAAAAAGTAAAAAAACAGAAGGTGCATGGTCTGCTTTGAAGCCCTTCTCTATTCCCCTCCCAAACACTTCCACACATCTTTTCGCTCACAAAATACACAGTCAAATTCACTTTACAGTATATTCTGTGAATTGCTTTGAGACGTCTCAAAGACGTGATAAGGCGCTGTATCAACTGCAAGGATTATTATTATTAATCATAATTTGTTTTAAAGTCGTCACCTGCTCAGACAAGGTGAAATATTTGGGATTTTGGGGGGATTCTTTAATACATTTGTTAACCTCTTAACTGCTATGGGTTTGTTTACTTGTTCTGTTTCAAGAATTTCCCTAACGTTTTCTAACTGCATATTTTCTTCCCAAAGCATTGGTTTGACCTGTCAGGTATATCCTACAATACTTTTTATTTCACTTCTGACAAAATGAAAAATATGTGAAACAGTGAACAGTATTGAAGATCACTGGAAATTCAGCCAACGATGTGGAGGCCTGAAAAGTGAGTGAGGGTTTATCTAAATCTTCCAACCTGCCCTGTGTGTTTTGATATGGCACCAGCATTTTTACTCCTGTTTAGAAGCGCGTATGTGCGTGTGCTTTAATTTGTCAGCCACTGAATGCAAGTTCTTTCATATTAAAAAAAACTGCCTGGGGGGAGTGCTAACCTCAGGCGCTGGGTCTCGATTCGGTTCCTTGTTTGGGATGTACGCTGGTATACCTGGGCTCTGACCCTGCCAGGTGGGCACTCACGTCCTGCAGAAAGTAGGGGTTGGAAGAGTGTAAAATTCCAAGTCGCCTCCCCACCACAAGTGCTGTCTGGTTAAATGTTTCAAAGCTTGTGGCAGGTTTGCCAGTGACTCCTGCAAAGGGCCTCACACACAGATAGGTGAGCAAGCCATTCAGAGGGAAGGGAGGAAAAAGACAACAAGGTAATTCCACAAACTGTTGATTACATTAAGTGTCTCAACAAAAAACAGTGGTTAAGAGTTTGTTGGGTCTTTTGTGTGCTGATGGGAGACTTGTTGTCAAATAGTTCTCATACTTTCATACACAGTTTTATTTTGCATCATTACTGTTGTCCTAATGCTGCTGGTGACCAGATTATTTTTGTGGTCTAACTTGTAATATTTCACCAAACTCAAGACGCTCAATAGGAAGAAAGGCTGTTGGTGCAGGGACTCTGGCAGAGCGCCAGTGTTGGGCATGGTGACTGCTGATTCCACATTGCCGCCTCCAGGCCGCGGCATGTCACTATATGGGAATGCATTATCTTGTTCCAAAAAAAAGGTTGAACCACAAACGTTTTCATTCAAAACGTTTAAATTGCCAGGAAGATGCATATGTCTGTCTGCAACTTCACTCCCTAAACACAGTGGATGGGTTTCAGCAACTGTTTCCAGAATGTTGAATCTTAACTGAAACATTCACAAGGGTTGAGAGGGCTATTATACAGAGATCGCTTAGTCGATTGGCGGATCGCTTTTGAGGAGTAATAATCCCTTCAAAAAAAATAATAATAATAGTTTGGTCAGTCAATCCACGACTGTTTGTGGGACGCTGCTGTGCGCAATTAACTGCCGTGTTTTGCCCCACACAATAGTCAATTCACTTTGTAGTGTATCCTGTGAAGCGCTTTGAGACGTCTCAAAGATGTGATGAGGTGCAAATGCCAGGATTATTATTATATCACATTTTAAAGATTGTTTTTAATATTTGAAAATTTTTAGAATAACGGAAGCAGAGGTCACTGTCAGACTGTGCTCCCTGGGAAGACAGGGAATTGCTGGGATAATGCAATACCCCTGACTTTACGATCAATATACTGTGTGTGCAGTGAACTGCTTTTCATGCGTGGCTCAGTAATGTTTTTTTTAATATAAAAATAAATCAGAACCCAGGGGAGGGGGGAGAGAGCAAAGTGTGCAGCTAGAGGAGACCTGTATTTCTATTTTAAAATGTAGGCAGTCAATGTCCAGGCTGCACTGGATACATAATACTCTTATTATTATTGTTGTCCCCAAACTCATTTATTTGGTGCTAAAAAGCTCCTGTTCCTGGTTTCGCCCACAAAATACACAATCACTACACTTTACAGTATATTCTGTGAAGCGTTTTGAGACGCCTCGAAGATGTGGTAAGGAGCTCCATCAAATCCAAGGATTATTATTCTGCAAACACTGTTTTATCACTCTTGTGGCAAACATGTGCGTGCATGTGTGCATGCGTGTGCCTGCACGTGTGCCCATGGCAGCAATAAAGGGATGAATAGTGCGCTTTAACTTGAGCACGTTGAAGCTGGTGGTAATGTGAGCTGCAATCAGTTGGCAGCAACACTCATTTTTATTTTAAATAAAGGAAAAACAGTGTTCTCCTAGTGGCAACGTATACGGAACACGAAGACGCTTCCCCCCCACCCATGCATGAACATGTCTCCATAAAGGATCATTTCAGAGGAATGCTGTATTGTGTGTGTATAAGTTGAAACTTTAGTTTAAAGGAGAGAGAGTTTGCCTTTCCAGGGGTCAGACTTAAGCTACAGTGTGGATTTTTGGATGAAATGTATTGTTACAGCAGAAAAACTTGAGTGTCTCCACTCTTTAAGAGCTCTCCTCATCTGCTGTAAAACCCACCCAACCTGCTCTCCCACAGCTTCATGAACTCCCTCTCCCGTCCCCTCACTTTGACTGAAAATGTTTGTTTGAATCTGAAGATTAGTCTATTTGTGCTGGTGCTCAATCCCCCACTGGAGCTCTCTACTCTAACCCCATTCCCTGCTCCCTCTCTCTCTCCCCATCGTGTCTGTGCTGGGGCTCGCTCCCCCACTGAAGCTCTCTACTCTAACCCCATTCCCTGCTCCCTCTCTCTCTCTCCCCATCGTGTCTGTGCTGGGGCTCGCTCCCCCACTGAAGCTCTCTACTCTAACCCCATTCCCTGCTCCCTCTCTCCCCATCGTGTCTGTGCTGGGGCTCGCTCCCCCACTGAAGCTCTCTACACTAACCCCATTCCCTGCTCCCTCTCTCCCCATCGTGTCTGTGCTGGGGCTCGCTCCCCCACTGAAGCTCTCTACTCTAACCCCATTCCCTGCTCCCTCTCTCTAACCCCATTCCCTGCTCCCTCTCTCTCCTCCCCATTGTGTCTGTGCTGGGGCTCACTCCCCCATTTCTTCAATCCCACACTTAACCAATTCCTTCTGATTTAACTGGTTCAAAACTGAAGTTTGCTCTTTCTCTTACCAAAATGGCAACATTCCTCTGTAATAATAATAAACCTTGCATTTGATAGAGCGCTTTATCATGTGTTTGAGATGTTTCAAAGCGCTTCACCGAATATACTGTAACGCGAATTAACTGTATATTTTGTGGGCGAAACACGGCAGCCAAACACGCACAGCAACGTCCCACAAACAGTCGTGGATTGCGTGATTGCATTATTGGGATTTTTTTTGAAAGGATTATGATACCCCTAAAAGAGTTCCACCAATCGACTTAACAACCGGGTTCCTACTCACTGCTGTAAACAGAGGTGTGTGGAGTAAGGAAACTTGCCTAAGGTTTTGCCCGGCCCGGGAATCAAACCCAGGACCTCTCGCTTGCGAGGCGAGCGCTCTAACCACTGAGCTACAGGATTCCTTTAAAGGGAATCTTCCCCTCATGACTCCTTATTTTCTGACCTTATCATCAAAACAAAATGCACATTGTCCTTTTTTTTAAAAAATATTCGCTTGCAAGTGTGGAACAAAACGGTGGTTAGTTTGTTGGCTCTACATCAAAGGCGCTGCCACGCTCTGGACCGAGGCGAGGTGCTGAGAAGGCCTTTCAAGCCTCCGCACTGATCCCTCCCAGTGGCTAAAGCACAGGCTCTTTGACCAGCGGTATCTGCACTGCCGCTAAACCGAGGAAATCCCCCACTGAAATTGTCTGCCACCCTTAATCAATGTTCTCCCCCAAACGGGCAAGGATGTGGGTCTGACAAATCTTACATTTGATACGGTTTTCCTGGCGGGTTGACGTCTCACAGGATTCAGTGTAAAGTGGAGTCCCTCTCTGTGCTTTTGTGGTCAAACAATTATGAGTTCAGTATCTCAGCACTGCATGTGAGTGTCAGCCTGGATTATATGAGTTCAAAGCCCCCAATATAGGGCTTCAGCCCACTATCTTCTATCTCAAAGGCAAGAGTGCTACCGACCGAGCCGGGCTGACACACACACACACACACACACACACACTAGCTGGGCTGAGACAAATAGTGTAATGGAGGATAATCTGTTCAGAATAAATGTTTCTAGAGAGATGTACTTGCTATTCCTCAGGACAGTGAGACAGTGCAGACACTGGGCTGTGGAGATGGTGAGAGGAGGAATGACGGTCCGGCCTCTCTTACCTGAGTTATGACGTCTCCCTGACAGACTGGTTAATGCTGTCGCCTTCGCTTTGCTGGTAAACCAGCATCTGACAGTGAGGTGAAATCCATCAGGAATTCAGGGAAAACAAAGTGTCCTTCAGAGCAGACGTGAGCCTTGTTTTCGTGGAAAGCTTATCTAAGGCTGTGAGCGAGGAACTCGCAGCTCTCAATTCTTCCCGTTTTAAAATCGTGTTTTTTTTTAAAAAAACAGAGAAATAGTTCATTTTCTATTCCTTCGTTGTACGTTCCTGAGCTGCTTATGAAACCGTGTGCAAAATACACAGGGAATTACAGGTGCCTGTAATAATAATAATAATAATAATCCTTGCATTTGATATAGCGCTTTTCACGTCGGGAGAACGTCCCAAAGCGCTTCACAGAACACACTGTAAAGTGAATTGACTGTATATTTGTGGGCGAACGCGGCAGCCAATTGCGACGACAAACAGTCGTAGATTGATTTGGTTTTGGAGGGATTATTATTAGGCTCTGTGTGGAGTAAGGAAACTTGCCCAAGGTTTCGCCCTCTGCCTGGAATTGAACTCAGGTCTCTCACTTGCAAAGCGAGTGCTCTAACCACTGAGCTACAGGACTCCACAATCAGACAGCTACCTTTATATTGCTCTTGTGCACCTCCTGGAGGCCATTGCAGGCAGTGCTGACAGAAGAGCCCCCCAACACATACACACACAGTCTGACCTCCCCCTCCCCCATCCGCTCTCTCCTGAGTCTGATCTCCATAATAGATATGTTTTAGGACTTAGCGATTTCTTTTCACTATTTTTAGAAAATCAGTGATTTTTTTTCCAACAGAAACCCTTTGATCTTGTGTCACACTTTCTGGTCTAAGCCCTGAAATTATCCAAACATTGATCCCCAATTTACCCTCTTGTAAACTCTCTCCTTCCTGGTTTCTGAGTGAACTCCACCAAGACACGGAGATTCCCTCTGTGTTTGCTCACACAACACACGTCACTCGCCTCTCCTCGCACCTCACACGTCGCCTCACTCACCTCCTCACGTCACTTCCCTGCCCTCCCTCACGCGTCCTCACCTCGCTCACCTCGCTCGACTCGACTGGCCGACATTCCCCACATAAATACAGTTAAGTTTATAAGTGAGAGGACCTGGGTTTAAAAACGCTGTTTGTGCGCAATTGGCCGCCGCGTTTCGCCCATAAATATACAGTCAATTCACTTTACAGTCTATTCTGTGAAGCGCTTTGAGACGTCTCTCTCTATGTCCCTGTGTCTCTCTCTATGTCCCTGTGTCTCTCTCTATGGCCCTGTGTGTCTCTCTGTCCCTGTGTGTCTCTCTGTGGCCCCGTGTCTCTCTCTATGGCCCCGTGTCTCTCTCTGTGGCCCTGTGTCTCTCTCTATGGCCCTGTGTCTCTCTCTATGTCCCTGTGTATCTCTCTCTATGGCGCTGTGTATCTCTCTCTATGGCCCCGTGTCTCTCTCTATGGCCCTGTGTCTCTCTCTATGGCCCCGTGTCTCTCTATGGCCCCGTGTCTCTCTCTATGTCCCTGTGTGTCTCTCTCTATGTCCCTGTGTATCTCTCTCTATGTCCCTGTGTCTCTCTCTATGGCCCCGTGTCTCTCTCTATGGCCCCGTGTCTCTCTCTCTATGTCCCTGTGTGTCTCTCTCTATGTCCCTGTGTGTCTCTCTCTATGTCCCTGTGTGTCTCTCTCTATGTCCCTGTGTATCTCTCTCTATGGCCCCGTGTCTCTCTCTATGGCCCCGTGTCTCTCTCTATGTCCCTGTGTGTCTCTCTCTGTGGCCCTGTGTCTCTCTATGTCCCTGTGTCTCTCTCTTTGGCCCCGTGTCTCTCTCTATGGCCCCGTGTCTCTCTCTGTGGCCCCGTGTCTCTCTCTATGCCGTGTCTCTCTCTGTGTCCCTGTGTCTCTCTATGTCCCTGTGTCTCTCTCTCTATGGCGCTGTGTATCTCTCTCTATGGCCCCGTGTCTCTCTCTATGTCCCTGTGTGTCTCTCTCTATGTCCCTGTGTGTCTCTCTCTATGTCCCTGTGTATCTCTCTCTATTGCCCCGTGTCTCTCTCTATGGCCCCGTGTCTCTCTCTATGTCCCTGTGTCTCTCTCTATTTCTCCGTGTCTCTCTCTATGTCCCTGTGTGTCTCTCTCTATGTCCCTGTGTCTCTCTCTTTGGCCCCGTGTCTCTCTCTATGGCCCCGTGTCTCTCTCTTTGGCCCCGTGTCTCTCTCTATGGCCCCGTGTCTCTCTCTGTGGCCCCGTGTCTCTCTCTGTGTCCCTGTGTCTCTCTATGTCCCTGTGTATCTCTCTCTATGGCGCTGTGTATCTCTCTCTATGGCCCCGTGTCTCTCTCTATGGCCCCGTGTCTCTCTCTATGTCCCTGTGTGTCTCTCTCTATGTCCCTGTGTGTCTCTCTCTATGTCCCTGTGTGTCTCTCTCTGTGGCCCTGTGTCTCTCTATGTCCCTGTGTCTCTCTCTTTGGCCCCGTGTCTCTCTCTATGGCCCCGTGTCTCTCTCTATGGCCCCGTGTCTCTCTCTGTGGCCCCGTGTCTCTCTCTGTGTCCCTGCGTCTCTCTATGTCCCTGTGTCTCTCTCTGTGTCCCTGTGTCTCTCTATGTCCCTGTGTCTCTCTATGTCCCTGTGTCTCTCTATGTCCCTGTGTCTCTCTCTGTGTCCCTGTGTCTCTCTGTGTCCCTGTGTCTCTCTGTGTCCCTGTGTCTCTCTATGTCCCTGTGTCTCTCTCTATGTCCCTGTGTCTCTCTCTATGTCCCTGTGTGTGTCTCTCTATGTCCCTGTGTCTCTCTCTCTATTGTCCCTGTGTCTCTCTGTGTCCCTGTGTCTCTCTATGTCCCTGTGTCTCTCTATGTCCCTGTGTGTCTCTCTCTATGTCCCTGTGTCTCTCTCTCTCTGTCCCCGTGTCTCTCTGTATGACCCCGTGTCTCTCTGTATGGCCCCGTGTCTCTCTCTATGGCCCCGTGTCTCTCTCTATGGCCCCGTGTCTCTCTCTATGGCCCCGTGTCTCTCTCTATGGCCCCGTGTCTCTCTCTTTGGCCCCGTGTCTCTCTCTCTGGCCCCGTGTCTCTCTCTCTGGCCCCGTGTCTCTCTCTATGGTCCCGTGTCTCTCTCTATGGTCCCGTGTCTCTCTATGTCCCTGTGTCTCTCTCTATGTCCCTGTGTCTCTCTCTATGTCCCTGTGTCTCTCTCTATGTCCCTGTGTCTCTCTATGTCCCTGTGTCTCTCTCTATGTCCCTGTGTCTCTCTCTATGTCCCTGTGTCTCTCTCTATGTCCCTGTGTCTCTCTCTATGTCTCTGTGTGTCTCTCTCTATGTCTCTGTGTGTCTCTCTCTATGTCCCAGTGTGTCTCTCTCTATGTCCCTGTGTGTCTCTCTCTATGGCCCTGTATCTCTCTCTATGGCCCTGTGTCTCTCTCTGTGTCCCTGTGTCTCTCTCTGTGTCCCTGTGTCTCTCTCTGTGTCCCTGTGTCTCTCTCTGTGTCCCTGTGTCTCTCTATGTCCCTGTGTCTCTCTCTATGTCCCTGTGTCTCTCTCTATGTCCCTGTGTCTCTCTCTATGTCCCTGTGTCTCTCTCTATGTCCCTGTGTCTCTCTCTATGTCCCTGTGTCTCTCTCTCTATGTCCCAGTGTGTCTCTCTCTATGTCCCTGTGTGTCTCTTTCTATGTCCCTGTGTATCTCTCTCTATGGCCCCGTGTCTCTCTCTGTGGCCCCGTGTCTCTCTCTGTGTCCCCGTGTCTCTCTATGTCCCTGTGTCTCTCTATGTCCCTGTGTCTCTCTCTGTGTCCCTGTGTCTCTCTATGTCCCTGTGTCTCTCTATGTCCCTGTGTCTCTCTATGTCCCTGTGTCTCTCTCTGTGTCCCTGTGTCTCTCTGTGTCCCTGTGTCTCTCTATGTCCCTGTGTCTCTCTCTATGTCCCTGTTGTGTCTTCTCTTGTTCCCTGTGTCTCTCTCTCTATTCCTGTGTCTCTTTGTCCTGTGCTCTCTATGTCCTGTGTCTCTCTATGTCCCTGTGTCTCTCTCTATGTCCCTGTGTCTCTCTCTCTCGTCCCGTGTCTCTCTGTATACCCGTGTCTCTCTGTAGCCCCCGTGTCTCTCTCTATGCCCTGTGTCTCTCTATGGCCCCGTGTCTCTCTCTATGGCCCCGTGTCTCTCTCTATGGCCCCGTGTCTCTCTCTTTGGCCCCGTGTCTCTCTCTTTGGCCCCGTGTCTCTCTCTATGGCCCCGTGTCTCTCTCTATGGTCCCGTGTCTCTCTCTATGGTCTCCGTCTCCTCTATTCCCTGTGTCTCTCTATGTCCCTGTGTCTCTCTCTATTCTCTGTGTCTCTCTCTATGTCCTCTGTGTCTCTCTCTATGTCCCTGTGTCTCTCTATGTCCCGGTCCTCTCTATGTCCCTGTGTCCTCTCTCTATGTCCCTGTGTCTCTCCTCTATGTCCCTGTGTCTCTTTGTCGTGTCTCCTCATGTCCCTGTGTGCTCTCTCTATGTGGGTCCCCCTGTGTGTTCTCTCTATGTCCCAGTGTGTCTCTCTCTATGTCCCTGTGTGTCTCTCTCTTGGCCTGTATCTCTCTCTATGTCCCTGTGTCTCTCTCTGTGTCCCTGTGTCTCTCTCTGTGTCCCTGTGTCTCTCTCTGTGTCCCTGTGTCTCTCTATGTCCCTGTGTCTCTCTCTATGTCCCTGTGTCTCTCTCTCTATGTCCCTGTGTCTCTCTCTCTATGTCCCAGTGTGTCTCTCTCTATGTCCCAGTGTGTCTCTCTCTATGTCCCTGTGTGTCTCTTTCTATGTCCCTGTGTATCTCTCTCTCTATGCCCGTGTCTCTCTCTGTGGCCCCGTGTCTCT